>NC_090178.1:46749424-46874424 GCF_024679245.1 Pseudorasbora parva
CACACACACACACACACACACACACACACACACACACACACACACACACACACACACACACACACACACACACACACACACACACACACACACACACACACACACATATATATATTTATAATTTGTGTGTTGATTTTAACTTAATTCTTAATTCTCTAAATGCTTTATTTTATTTTTCCTCCCTTTGCAGAACTTTTAGATTTTCTTTAAAATGTGAAGTGCTTTACAAATAAAATACATAATAATAATAATTATTATTATTATATGAGTTAGTAAATCACAATTATGACAAGTCATCTAAGTTATGAGATACTAAATCAGAATTATGAGATTAAAGTCAACATTTTACGTTAAAAAAGTTACAAGAATCAAAAACTCCACAAAGTAATATTCATCTCATAGTTTAGACGTTTCATAATTTTAAATGTTATCTTATAATAATGACTTAGTATCTCACTATATGACCATGAATCTGGACATTATGTAAATTGCTTTCCTCATAATTTTGACCTTTTACTCATATAATTTTAAGTCAGCATGTCATAATTATATAATTTTCATGTCATAATTTCATAAATTCCTATTTTTTTTATGTCATAATATTAGTATATTAGTATAAGTAACAGCTTGTGCTTCTGTCTTATTGATTTGCGTGTGATTCCTTAAAACCGGGTTTTATAATAAGATCATTCCAAGAGCTTTTTGATGAACACCCTACGCATCACCTAATTATGAATAATTTACTAAGAAATGTCTCCTCATAAGTGAAACAAAGTGAGAGGTATTGTGGAAGTCAGTGACGGCTCCTTGACGCTGGACAGCTTGTCTAATGTAAGAGTCATTTTAAACAGATTTGTCATATGCAATTCTCTTCTTATGGGATACAGCTTTTTAAGGGCTCTTTTAAATTTTCTTCATTATCTAGAACACATTTTATGGAATGACTAATGTGGGTTTGCTTTGACTGCTGTCGGTGTAAATCAGAGTCGGGCGGCTGTATGTTTGATGGTAGAGTGTGAGTTATGCTCAGATGGCTTAGAGGATCCACCATTACTTTGATCTATAAGGTGCACGTTTAGGCATAGATCTGACTGCTATGATGGACTGATCTGGCGCGTCACTGATGGATCGAGCAGAGACGGACGACCGCTAGAGGAGGTGGAGGACAAACACCTGCTGACCCAGATGCTGCCGTTTAACAGGCCACGAGAGCAGCCGAATCTATCACCCGACACCCGTCCGTACGGATGAGCACCAGCAGAACGGTCCCCATCATCATCTTCACACTCTTAACATTTGGCTTGAGCGGTCAGAGGTGAAAAACTCATTCTTTTTGAGTTTGGGGAATTTTTTAAGATTTAATTTACACAATAGTGTTTTGAGTGCTTGAGAAAATAGTCTGCTAATATCACTACTTAAAGGGTTAGTTCACCCAAAAATGAAATTGATGTCATTAACTCCTCACCCTAATGTCGTTCCACACCCGTAAGACCTCCGTTCATCTTCACACACAGTTTAAGATATTTTAGATTTAGTCAGAGAGCGTATCCAAGTATATGCACACTATACTGTCCATGTCCAGAAAGGGAATAAAAACATCATCACAGTAGTCCATATGAGACATCAGTGGGTTAATTAGAGTCTCTTGAAGCATCGGAAATACATTTGGGTCCAAAAATAACAAAAACTACGATTTTATTCAGTATTGTCTTCTCTTCCGTGTTCCTCAAATAAAGATTGAAACGGTTCATGAAACAGTGAATCGGGTCGATAATGTCATGTGATTTCAGCGCTTTGACACACGATCTGTGAAATCACGTGACATTGGCGACACGAATCATCAATCGATTAAATATAAAATATCTTAAACTGTGTGTGAAGATGAACGGCGGTCTTACGGGTGAGGAACGACATTAGGAAGAGTCATTAATGACATCAATTCCATTTTTGGGTGAACTAACCCTTTAAAGGATTAGTTCATTCAAAATGAAAATTTTCTGATATTTTACTCACCCCCAAGAAGAGAAGTTGAGCAATCGTGCTTAAAAAGTATAGTAATTATTATTATTTTATTTTTTTTAATGACCGATGGTTTGTCTAGATCAGACTCTCTTCCTCTGGGATTATGCAGTCTCTGAAGCTCTTCCTCTGGAACTGCATTGATTCGGATCTTCAAATGTTGGTTTGCACTGAAGTCCATTATGTGGAAAAAAATACTGGAATGTTTTCCTCAAAAAAATGTCCACTGAAGAAAGAATGACGAGAAGATCTTGGATGAGATAGGGGTGAGTAAATTATTAAAGGTTAATTTTGAATTGAACTAATCCTTTAAAATCAATGTAAATACCTTTACACTAAATTCTCTTAAAATACACAAATGTATCAGTTTAAAGGTGCACTCACATTTTCTGTTGTTCAGCTAATTTTCACGGGCAAAAAACACACTAAGCTCTAATGCCCAAAATAATCAACTGATTAGAGTAAAGCCAAATGAAACTAAAAAAGTTAGTTCAATCAAATTAACTTTGACTTTTTTGAACTTTCTTCTTCTTTTTGAAAAACAAATCTCTTTTTAGTTTGGAGAATTATTAATTACTTCAAATTGTGTAATATTTAGTTACACTATAGTGCTATGAGAGAAAACAGTTTGCTAATATCCTGACTGAAAATTGAAATAGATAAGAGATGTGTAAATTTATGCGCTCACATTTTATGTTTTCTTTTTTTGTTGAGTTTCTCCAACTTATTTGGGTTTACAGTCTATCTATCTATCTATCTATCTATCTATCTATCTATCTATCTATCTATCTATCTATCTATCTATCTATCTATCTATCTATCTATCTATCTATCTATCTATCTATCTATCTATCTATCTATCTATCTATCTATCTATCTATCTATCTATCTATCTATCTATCTATCTATCTATCTATCTATCTATCTATCATTTAAACTCATCTATCTATCTATCTATCTATCTATCTATCTATCTATCTATCTATCTATCTATCTATCTATCTATCTATCTATCTATCTATCTATCTATCTATCTATCTATCTATCATTTAAACTCATCTATCTATCTATCTATCTATCTATCTATCTATCTATCTATCTATCTATCTATCTATCTATCTATCTATCTATCTATCTATCTATCTATCTATCTATCTATCTATCTATCTATCTATCTATCTATCTATCTATCTATCTATCTATCTATCTATCTATCTATGAAAATTATTGACTTATGGCTCCAAGTTGATAATATATTAGTATGGCATTATATCTTTGGATGCTTTTTATCTAAATACTTCTTGCATTAGTTGCTTAAATTCTGGTAAAAATTCTGAGAAAATCCATAAAAATTATGATTTTGAATATCACTGAAAGCCAAAAAGATTATTAATTCTTTCCATGTCAGCGTTTACTAAAAAAAGTTGCCAGTCAGCGCCAGCATTCATCATCATATTCACAAAACGCTCATGGTCTTCAGAATACTTTATCGAATGAATATGTACAAGAACAGAGCCTCTGGTTGTGATCCTCTAAAACACTTGAATGGGGGAAAGTTTAATAAATAAAAAAAACTAAACAAATATAAACATAATATACATAAAATCGAACAAAAAGCTGAGAAAATTGATTGTTTTGTCAAAGATTTTGTCCGGAACTCCGGATCGAATTCAAAACGATGATCAAAAACAAACGTCAATGGTGGGGAAACGTTGTGTCATAAATAACAGTGAATCTCACGCCGCTGATTTAGAAATGCTTATTCGACTGATTTTAAAAAACAGAACTGGCTCCAAAAGACCATTAGCACTTTGCAATCACATACTGTCAATTTCTCCAATGAAAGTGGAGTTATTCCCATCTTCAGCTGAAAGATGGGACGAGTCTCCATCACTGAACAGATGCAAAAACCATTGAAAGAATCATTGTGTGTGTGTATATCTAAACATCACATCTAAAATCTCTGAAGAGTGACGGAGAGAGAGCTCTCAGACCCGAGCATCAGAGAAGGTCTGGATTTAAAATCAACATACGTTTGACACGGAAATGACTCCCACTGCCGGATCCCAGCTGCACATCTGAAATCAGCCGGATTAGGAGCAAAGAGGGAATTCCTCAGAGCTATTTCAACTATCTGACCACATGGAAGCTGTTATAATGGAATCGCAGATATCATGGAAAGATGGCTTCCACAGAGAATCTGAAGAGATGTGGAGAAGAGGACACCCCGTGCTAACCTCGGACGCAGATAAACACTACAAAGCAGAGCCTAGAACATTTCTGTCATGATTCAGTCTTTATGTAGCTTGAATGCATGTTTTTTTTTAATGGATCTTCAGCAGAATGTCCAAGCTGCTCTTTTCCAAACAACGACAATGGAAATGCACTGTAAAAACGCACTCTTTCTATCATAAGTGATCAGCAAACATTGAGGTTGTCCTGCAGAATTTTACAAAATCGGTCACGTGTCGTTTTTTCTGTCTTTGAGTGGCTCTCCTCGGGGCGAAGTCATCGTTGTCCGGGCTGTAGGACACAAAGGAGGAGGGCAACCTTTGTTCCAAAATCGGTGCTGCTTTTAAATTCACAGCCGTCTCTAAATACCATCAAATTCACCATGCAGTGATTTTTAATTGCATATATGTATATCCGTATATATTAGCGTATTTATTTCTTCTTATATATGATTGCACTTGTGCACATTGTGCTATTTGTATATTGTATGATTTTATTTATGCTTATTAATTGTGTGTTACTCTACGAGGACTTCTTGGGGACAAATAAAGTTGTTGAATTGAATTGAATTGAAAGTAACCCATTAATCTTCTGCAGCTCTCACATTTCATCCACACTGGAGTTCAACACTTTCATCAAATGTGCCAGGATCACACAACAACCATGATATCGTTGGCATAATCCAGACCAAAATCTGTACATAAAGCTTTGGCTTCAAATATGGTCATATGTACGACTTTAAAGGGAACCTATTATACACAGTTCACTTTTATAAGGTGTTCAAACATAAATGTGTGTTGGCAGTGTGTGTACACAACCACCATACAACGGAGAAAATCAACTCACTCCTCTTTTTTAATCCCAATAAATCATAAGCAGTGTCAAAGAAACAGCATTTGCAGTGACGTCACATTTCACAGGCCCCACCCATGACTGCTGACAGACTCCGCCCTCTTCGTATAGCTCCGCCCCTCAGAGAGCCATACACAGTCCAATTTGTGAACTGATTCACTAAAAAGAACCAGTTCAAATGAACGATTCATTTGCAAACCGGTCATCACTAACGTTCACACATGACAAATCAAACATTATCCTTACAACGCGAATGTACTGAATGAATGCTGCGTGAGATCGCGCGCACACAATCTCTGTGCATCAACAGATTCTCACGCGATTACTGTATACGACAGAGCTCGTGTTTTAAAGCAAAGCAAACACTGGATTGAACAAATCACTAAAACGCGCTGTGAGTCTCTATTCTCTCTGGTGTATGAGCCCAGCCTTACATTAGCACTGTTTGGATGAATTAGATTAGTGGATCACCGAACACTTTCCCAGAGTTTAACGCTTAAACTCACAAACAGAGAATCAGGATAAATAGTTAGAATGGAAATGTCCTCCCAACAGGGTTACAGGTGCAGATGCTCAGTGTGATTGATAAACTCCCGACTTCTATGATGCAAATTACTTTTATGTTGCAGCTCCACGTACTTCTGTAATTGATTTGCGTTAATTCGCCTTATTCACCTGGCGGCCATTTTGAAAACTACGCCGTTGAGGGATGCACAAACCCGGAAGTTGGACTCCGATACAGTACTAATCAGTAGCAGCATTCTGTGTCACTCACTTTCTGCCTGCTGTGTGTAACAAAATCACACAAAATGCCTCACTGATTATATGTTTATGTATATGTTTTTTTTTTATTAATGTTGTTTAATTTTGCTCCTAATGTAATGTCTAATGTTCTGCCCTTTTCTGGTATGTTTTTCCATACTTACAATACACAAGCAGGCCATTTGTATTCCTCCATACCAATAAATGTGCATAGTAACCATTTACAAACCTAGACCAGTGTGCCTATCAATGTTTTTGAATGACTTATTTCTTTCTGATGTTCTGACCAGTTGTCAAGTTATGAAAGACATTATCCATGTGTCATAAAATTGTACTTTATTCTTTAGATTAATGGACATTTTATTTTACATATATGAAGATCCAGTAGCTTATACATACACATATCTCCCACATGTAAATTAACTGTATCAACTATAATACTGATCTGCCCACGTTGACACTATATGATAGATTAAAATAAGCTGATAACATCACCGTTTTCTCCAGAATGACTGCAGCCGAATCAAATCTTGTTGCAATATTGTCCTGTTTACACCGTGAAGCTGCTTTGGAACAGTCGGTATTGTAAAAGTGCTAAATAAAGCTGACTTGACATGTCCCAGTCTTGCTAGTGCTCGAGTCTTTCGAACTTCGTCTGCAGTAAAATGCAGAAATTACGACCAGGATCCCTTCTGATATTTTTTTAATCCACTCTCCATGTAATCCCTTATCCTCCGGAAAACGGTGAAAGGTTTGTCCTCTGTAGGATTTTATCCTGAGTGACGAAGTGAGTGACACAGAATGCTGCTATTGATTAGTACTGTATCGGAGTCCAGCTTCCGGGTTTGTGTACCCCACAACGGCGTTAGAGTTTTCAAAATGGCCGCCAGGTGAATAAGGCGAATTGCCTTAAATTATTTTAAGGTGTTAACGACTTTTAAATAATCTCATGCGTTAATAATCTCATGCGTCGACAGCCCTTATATATATATATATATATATATATATAAGATAATGTATATATAATTCTAATAATATATATAACTCTGTGGCAGAAACAAACTTTCATAGATCATTTTTATAATATTGAAGTGTTTTACAAAACTTGCTGCACAGACACCGCCACAATGAGCATCTCGTCCATTGTGAATCTCCGCCCAAACCAAATCTAATGTGAACTTTTTACGAAAATGTAACTCTACTTGCGTAAGAAAGTGTCTCCGCAAGCTGAACTCCATCAGGAAAATTCTTCATTTGAATCACATTATGTGATTATCTCAGACATGACTTCAAACACAACCTCCCGTAACTGATGTGCAGTTGCATACGATTAGGCTGTTTCTATTCGACTGATATAGCAATGTGTAAGCCATGTTTAAGAAGCATGAAATGAAGACAAGCTGCACTGTTCTGCGCCTCACCTGCGCTACATACGACAGGTCAGAGATGAGGGAGAAGCTGTCCACCTCCCCGCGGCCGATGTACGTCTGGAGGAGGATGTTTATCTTGCCGTAGCCGTTCTCCACGCCTCCGGCCGCCGGCAGCTCGCAGAAATTACACAGCATCTGCTCCAGTTCCTCCATCTCCTCGTCCCGAACCTGTGTCACACACAACCCGACAACACACCTCACTATAATACACACTTTTCACATTTACAGGTTTCTCAAAACGGAAGTCGTCCTAGTTGGGTTAACTTTTATTGCGGTGAATGAGAGAATACGTAAAATATATTTTTTGTGTCCTCTTTTTCTCAAAAATAGCACAAGAAAAACACATCAACAGTGATTTCACAAGTTTCAAAATGAGGGGAAAAAGAGAGTGAGATTGATAACGGCAGTGAAAAGAGAGAAAGATGTTATTTTTACCATCACTCCATAGACGCTGTATTAGAAACTCCCTCGCAGCAGCCGTAAGTTGTTTATTAAAAAAATGATGCAAAAGTAGTATCATACAAACTATTAGTGTTATAAATGTAAAAAAAAAATGAAAATACAAAAAACATTGCAGGATTTATATTGATGACCGTTAAAACGCGTCCTTACAGTCTGTGAAAAAGGTCCATACACACTTCGTTCACCTTCGTTTGATGACCTCTCACCTTGATCTGCTCAAACTCTTCAGCTTTTGAGACGATGCTCAGAATATCTGCTTCAGTCTTCTGCGCGTTGAAAAGCTCATTGAACGTCTGTGGAATGTAAAGAAAGACTATCAAGAATAGCCAAATATGCATTTAATATACATTCAGCTGAATGTTCAGCACCATTACTCCAGTCTTCAGTGTCACATGACCCATCAGAAATCTCTCTAATATGATGATTTGGTGATCAAGGTAATTTTCAATGTTGAAAAATTTGTTTCATATTTTTGTGGATGCAGTTTTTTCAGGATTAGCTTAGTTTAGTAAGTAAGTAGGCTAGCTTTATTTCTATAGCACTTTTCACAGACAAAAGGTCACAAAGTGCTTTACAAAATTAAAATATACACATAAAAGATATACACATACACATAACAAGTGTACAATACATCACAAAAGTCGAGACGAGGGGAAATAAAAGCGTGAATAAGCATCTACATCTCTTTTTTCGAAACCACAGAGCTAATCTTAGCAATGTTCCTGAGATGGAAAAAACAGGAACGAAACACAGATTTAACATGACTGCTCAAACACATAGATTTATCCAAAATGACACCCAAATTTCGCACAACATTACAGTCCAAGGATGATATAGCCCCAATTGCCTGCCTAATACTAGGAATAATGTTGTCTGGTGCAAAAATCAGCACCTCAGGTTTGTCTGGTTTAGTTTAGTTTATTAGTTTATTATAATGTGGACAGTCCCTTTTGTATAAAAAGAGCAGCTTTCACCTCTACGGCTAATTTCCAGCTGTAGTCCCCGGCCAGTTGTTAATAGGCATACATCAGGTAAAATAAATAAATTAAACGTGCAGTATGCAACTTTTGGCCACTAGGGGTCACTCATTCAAAATAATAACAACAGACGTACTTTGATGACGTCGGGAAAGTGCGTGTGCTCATGGGAGTTGTTGTCATTATTGCCACTGTCAACCAGCGAATCTGGCATCTCCAGCAGAAAACATGTTCACTGACAAGGTAATTGTTATATTACATCTCTATTATTGTTAAGTTTAGTTACGGCTTTTCACGTTATGTAATGCCAATCTAATGAAATAGCAGCGAGCTACCGTTACTTAACAAACTTATCAGTAACGTTAGCTAATGTGTGAGTCAGAATGTTGTGCGGGCGGTCGCTATGTCAACACACCTATAAGTTGGTAGGCTATGTTGACATATTAACCGTGCATCATAATTTGAGTTACTCAAATTATAGATATGTTGACATGGCATCCGCGATTGTCGAACATTCTGTATATCAACTGTTCAATAAGGAAATACATTTCAATTTAGTTTATCATTACCAACATAAAACAGTAAATGAGAGAACCAGCACCAGCAATACGTTGTTCATTGGAACACGCGCTGTGTCGCTCCCCACGTTCATCAATCATTCTAATAAACATTTATTTTGGAACTCGGAGATATATGAATAAGTAGATCATTATTAAATCAATATTATATGTAGCTAGTATTAACATATGATAAAAGTGACGGTCACCTTATATTAATTGACCAAGATAGTGGCATATTACCTTATGAAGCTAACGTTACCTTCTCCAGCTACATATAAAACCAATAATAGCTAGTCCATCTGCGTTTTACACATGACATCATCGTGTCACAAAATATACGGATAGAAATATACTTTTGAATCAGTTTTAAAAAGTCTCAGTTTCAGTCTCCAAAAACACAGAATCCGCCTGTTTGAAAAGCCGATGCAATACAAAATGTAACGTTATAGGCTACGTATTCAGCTAAACGCGTCTCAATGTGGTCAAGATCGCTATGCAATATGCAAACATACAGCATGTTATGATTATATGATTATTATGTTAGCTGAATGGTTACTTAAATTACCTGTTTATTAAAACGAAAGCGAGATCAGCATATCTCTCTGCAGTCCGAGCTTGTCACGAAGATTTCGCCATCTTTCAAAGGCTTCTCCAAGGTTTACACGTCTCTTGCTTCTTCTACTGTCCCAAAATCTTCTCGGGTCATTTTTTTTCACTCGTACGTTTGCGCTTTGTTGAGCTGGCAAAGAGTAGTCATGATCCATTATCATACAGACTTTTTTATACGGGTGTTCCCCTTATACTGTCAGTGATCCTCTTTGAGTTTGGCGGTTCCGCCGAGTTCCGCAGGAAGCAAGACGCAAACGTGGATATGACGTGAAAGACTGGCGACATAACGGAAATAAAGACACGGTCCGTGTCTTCGAATTAAAATATTAATTTCTCTGGATTTAGAAGTTAATTGGAACTGTCGGGATAATGTAAACACACAACTTTAAAAAATATATAACATAGATATAGTGATCTTTTATATTTTTAATGCTGAAACATTACATATTGTGCCTTTAAATTAAATTTCGGATTGATTTTAAAGTTTTACTTTTGACCTACAAAGCATTAAATAATTTGGCACCACACTATTTGACACCATACACCCCTGTATTTTTTTATTTCTGTACTTCTTATTATATAAGAATATATACTTCTTATATAGTTTATACTATACTTCTTATTATATATATATATATATATATATATATATATATATATATATATATATATATATATATATATAGTTATATTTTGTTGTGGTTTTGTGTTCTTATGTACAGCGCTTTGAGAAGCTGCTTTTAAAGGCGCTATATAAAATAAAGTTATTATTATATTATTATTATATTGCCATTATATTTACAACAGGGCTAAACTTTTTCTTTGATGAATAGACGTTTCTAAAGTATAGTATTTATTAGAAATAGAATGTTTTGTAACATTATAAATGAATGTCACTTCATCAATTTAATGCGACGTTGCTTACACTGCATCGTAGATAAATATACAACTGTGGACGTTAGCAATATGTTTCTAAAATGCTTTAGTCAGACTGAAAATGCGCCTGATTTGCAAAGTTAACTGTTTTCTTTGAGAATGAAACACTGCCACGGGACTCTCTACAGATTCTCACACATCTCACCTCAATGGTGTTGTACTTTATGTAGAAGTGACTGGCTGTCCTGCCAAGGTCTGTGGACGCAAAATAACCAGTCCTCTCGTCAAAACGGATCATCCGTGCCTTATCCAGCTTCCTGCCGGACTCCACCACCAACTCCTTCCTGTAGAGCTCCAACTGCGGGTCCATCTGAATAACAGCACAACACTGTTTAACTATAATCAAAAGACTTCACAATTAAACTAAAACGGGAGAGGAATTTACACCGAAAATATGACATTTCACTATTCCCAACAGATGAGCACCTGATAGGCCTTGTGGTTGATTCCGTAAACCAGAGGATTGGCTCTCATTCGCACGTACAGATACGTGTAACTCATCCACCGGACGGCTTCATCAATATTAGTGACCGTCCCCAGAGCGATCTGCACAAAACAACCAAAGCAGCAAGCGTCATATCTCAAGCACTTTAAATACTAATGTTTTCCAGGATGGTTTGTGTTTAATATTACCACTATGTGAATTTGACAAGATTTTGATCTTGGACATGATATGATAATTGATATGCCATGCACAAACACAGCAGTACATGCTGAAATGATTTGAATCCAGCATTCAGACTGATGTCTGATGTCACTGCGCCATCTGTTGGATGAACTGAGCATGAGTTTCTATGGGAATGCACTGGCAGCTGCTGCCATCATGTGGCGGAGTCAGGAACAGCCCTATCCATCTGTTATATTAACATCTCGAGTTCATTACGCTCATTCATTCTTTTCCAAGCTTAATGAAAAATACATTTAAAACATTACAAACAAACAAAACTAAAGTGAAACTCCCATTTCAGTACAAACTAAAATTAGAAGCAAAAAATGAGTTTTTGTGTGTGTGTGTGTGTGTGTGTGTGTGTGTGTGTGTGTGTGTGTGTGTGTGTGTGTGGTTGTACTATATGTAAGAGATGATTTATAAATCCTTACATTAAATATTAATATTTTGAAAAAACATTTTTTGAAGCTTATATTTTATTATATATCATATTTTCAGTTTTATTTTAATTTAAGTTCACTTATTTAGTAATTGTATTGTGCTTATATCATTATATATTGAAGGGGGGAGTGGTCCGACACCCTTGCCTCTTCATCAAATGCATCTTATCCGTTTGAATGATTTTTAATAACCTCATGAATTAAATAATCAGTTATTATCATTTCAAAATGAATAATTATTGACAATCAATTTTATGTGATCATTAATACATTTAACTATTATTTAATATGATTTTGACTCTATGTCTGCTGTATAGTGTGTAATTTGCTTTCCAGAGACGGTCTGACAAAGACAGTCTGACTGAGATTAGTCATACTTTTCTTTCTGGAGATTCGTTTGTCATGTGGTGTTGATATCTTGTCCTGTTGATAAGCTCACAGGACGCACTAACCTTGGAGGAGAGATGTGCCCTAAGTCTTGTGTGTGTGTGTGTGTGTTACATGTTCTGTGCAGGTCTTCCGACTGGATTGGACCGCTTTTCTCACACCCTAGACCTCTTGGCGTCTTTCTAGGACTCCCCTGAAGTCAACACTACCCCAATCTTGGGATTGCATGATGTATACATCCTGATTAACAACAACAACAACATCATCTATCTATTCTCGCGTGACACATTGTTTAGACTTTATGCCGATCAGTAATATTCCACTTGTCCATAATGCTGTACATCATGCCCTTGAAATTGGTATAACTGTTGTGGTAATTTTTTGTAAGGTAGAGTAGAGTCTGGCCTGACACCGCCCTGAGAGACTCTGAAGCTGACTCTACCGATGAAACTGCAAACTATTCTTCAGTAAAAGTCTCTCAGATGATTGAACATCCTGACTCCTGGTCTTCATTTCGCATATCGGGTCTACGGGTCAAAACTGTCAACCCCTAACAATATATGCATTAGAAATGACATACATACATACATATATATATACACACACACACTATATAACTTTTTATATATATATATATAGTACCGAAACGATGGAAACATTACTATTTTTAATGTTTTTGAAAGAAGTCTCTTATGTTCAAGTCTGCATTAATTTGATAAAAAGAAAAGAAAAGTCTGAAAAAAAACAACAACACAATAATATTGTGAAAAAATATTTTCCATTTGAATATTCTTTAAAAAAATAAATAAAAATTCTGTGATGCTAAGCTGAACTTGTTAAATTGTAATGGCTCCTTTCAGATTTCTTATCATTGATATTCTTAGTCAACGGTTTTGGCAAACGTATATAGAAAGTGTAACGTGATTAATGTGCGATGCGATAATTGATTGTAAAATGTAGATGGAAAGTGAAGAGTACTGAACTATAAAGGCACATTAAATTGGACGCAGGCGATTGAGAAGGCAGCGGTGGCCATGTCTCACACACCTCGGCGTTGAGGTTGTCTGCGAGGCTCTGCAGGAACTGGCTCTCGATGGGGTTCTGCTGGGTCAGAAGCGTCAGGTAATGACTCAGCTTCTCATGGGTCGTGATGATGGTTCCCTCGCCGTACTTGTCGAACTGTGGCCGTCCCGCCCGACCGAAGATCTGCATCACGTCCAGGATGCCCAGATCCACCAGCGCACCACGCTTGGCATCGTAGATATTAGTGCCCTGATCTCAGAGACAGCAGCCATTCAAAGCCCATTCTGAAGATCACAATTACGCTTAAAGTGCCCCTACTATGCTATTTTAAAGGCTCCTAATGTTGATTTGGAGTCTCCTACAACAGGTTTACGAGCATCAAAGGTCAAAAACACTTTCACTCTCTCACAAAAAGAAAAAGAAAAAAATATCTCGTGTCATTTTACTTATATAGCAAATGCATCTTGATTTAAGATTTTTTTAGATATTTACACTAAACAAAACACAATGACTAAGTAAGAAGAGCATTTTTCCAGTGTAGGGGCACTTTAATAATGCAGCGTTTGATGCACACAAGCGATGTGTCCTGACCTTGATGATGACGGCGTGGGCGGGTAAGTTAACACCCCAGGCCAGCGTGGCGGTGCACACCAGAACCTTTACGTATCCTCTGGAGAACATGTTCTCCATCAGGTTTCGGTCCTGCCGTAACATCCCGGCGTGATGGATCCCGAAGCCGTCAGGAAACATCTCCCTCATCTGCTTGTTTCTGGAGCGCAGCACCTGTGACACACACATGACCGCACATCAGGAAACACACACACTGGGCTGGAGTCGGTTACAATGGGGCTAAAGGCGCAACGGGGCAAACCGTGCATTTGATTGGGTTACATTTTTTTTCAAAGCTCCACTTTAGAAAATCCACTAACTATAGACTGTGTCTGACCCGAAGTTAACTTCCGGTCTGGCTAGTGGATAGTACAGCGCACTACTTAGTAGAAACACATTTTTGACGTACTATATAAATATTAAAAATCAGAGAGAAATAGTGAGACTCACCAAAAAGCCTTGAATGCTTCATAAATATCCAATCTGACTGCATTATCTGTTATTGACGTTTCCCGGACGTTACGTTTGGGCCACAAAAGCGCGCATGTACAGTAACATTTGTTTATGTTGTTGCAGTTGAAACCGTCTGCAAGTAACTGCAACTACATGTCAGCTTATCCTCATTAAAGTATTAGTAGTCTGTTAGGTTAGGGATCTGGGTTAGTATAGTAAGTTGACACAAAGTTACTTATAGTCAGTACAATGTATGTTGGGGAGCATCAAAAAGCTACTTGTAGTTAGAGGACTGTCTAAAGTAGAGCATCAAATTAAAGTGCGTTACCTTTTATTGTATTCTCTAAACCACTAGACAGCGCAGAAACTGAACACTGCACTTTCCTAAACGTCATTATGCACATGGAAATATGGCTGATTCTGCACTAATTTGATATATTTAATGTTTTACAATTATTTATATATAGGAACACCGGTTAAAATTTCTTATTAATGCAACTATCTAATCAAACGATCACATTGCAGTTGCTTCAATGCATTGGTCCTGGTCAGAATGGGAAAGAAAGGTGATAAGCAATTTTGAGCGTGGCATGGTTGTTGGTGCCAGACGGGCCGGTCTGACTATTTCACAATCTGCTGGGTTGCTGGGATTTTCATCCACAACCATTTCTAGGGTTTACAAAGAATGGTGTGAAAAGGGAAAAACATCCAGTATGCAGCAGTCCTGTGGGCGAAAATGCCTTGTTGATGTGAGAGGTCAGAGGAGAATGGGCCGACTGATTCAAGCTGATAGAAGAGCAACTTTGACTGAAATAACCACTCGTTACAACCGAGGTATGCAGCAAAGCATTTGTGAAGCCACAACACACACAACCTTGAGACGGATGGGCTACAACAGCAGAAGACCCCACCGGGTACCACTCATCTCCACTACAAATAGGAAAAAGAGGCTACAATTTGCAGAATTGAAAAAACAGTTGAAGACTGGAAAAGTGTTGCCTGGTCTGATGAGTCTGGATTTCTGATGAGACATTCAGATGGTAGAGTCAGAATTTGGCGTAAGCAGAATGAGAACATGGATCCATCATGCCTTGTTACCACTGTGCAGGCTGGTGGTGGTGGTGTAATGGTGTGGGGATGTTTTCTTGGCACACTTTAGGCACCTTAGTGACAATTGGGCATTGTTTAAATGCCACAGCCTACCTGAGCATTGTTTCTGACCATGTCCATCCCTTTATGACCACCATGTCCCCATCCTCTGATGGCTACTTCCAGCAGGATAATGCACCATGTCACAAAGCTTGAATCATTTCAAACTGGTTTCTTGAACATGACAATGAGTTAACTGTACTAAAATGGCCGCCACAGTCACCAGATCTCAACCCAATAGAGCATCTTTGGGATGTGGTGGAACGGGAGCTTCGTGCCCTGGATGTGCATCCCACAAATCTCCATCAACTGCAAGATGCTATGCTATCAATATGGGCCAACATTTCTAAAAAATGTTTTCAGCACCTTGTTAAAGCTTAATGTAGAATTAAGGCAGTTCTGAAGGCGAAAGGGGGTCAAACACAGTATTAGTATGGTGTTCCTAAATTCAAAAGTTTGAGGCTGGTGAGATTTCATTTTTATGTTAAATCTAATTACCACTACTCTTTTCACATACTGTTTTGCCTACTAGTAGGAAAGTATGTGATTACAGATGCAGCCATAGGCTCAATCACAGCATAAGTGTAGGCGGGACTTCCTGTTTTCTCAATAGGAGAAATCCCATTTGGTGCAGAAATGAGAAATGACTTTTAAACTAATACTCCTGCGTGAAATGTGAATGTGAATCCCTGCAGCCGTGCCGTCAGAGGAGTGTGATTGAGATGTGTGTTGTGTTGACTGCCGATGAGGGTCGTGACCTGCGCTGGCAGTAACGTCCTCACCATCAGACGCTTTGATCTCACCCTGCCTGAGTCTAAATGGAGGTCAACAGCAACAAGGCCCCAGTGCTGCCGAGAACAGCCCATTACAGACACGTCTGTCCTTCTACAACCCTCACAGAATACCAACTATACCGAAATCTGTCTTACCACAGTCCAGCCTCTCCTCAATACAAACACAGAGCTGGAACCATGCTACAGTGATGGTGTAAGATGATTGATTTCCAAATTCATTTAACACAGCATTTCCACAGTACTCTAAAGATTATCATGGTGCTACCATAGTACCACATCTAAAAACCATGGTATTACAATAATTTCAGTTGTTTAAGTGACCTTGTATTACAGACACACTCTCTCTAATGATGCACCAAGACTACGGCGACTACAAATATTCAGCAGAAAAAATTCAGCTGAAACCATTTTGGAGGGCGGAAATCATTGACTGTAACAGTGATGTTTAATTAACGCTTCTCAGACGGTGTCTATTTCATTCAATCAACATGGAGACGCTACAATAGGTAAACATGTCAGCTGTGTGGATTCTACGGCTGGGTTGACAATATTGATTTCTCTTTTTTAATGGATCTTCATTTTGAGGATCTGAGATCTTTTGTTTTCAGCTGATGCATGAACAAAACTTTTCTAAACATTAGATGTAGCGCGTGCCATCCTATAATCACATTCGCAGAAAGATTTTTGAGCAATTGTGAGCTTTCAAATTGTTATATTTCAATGTTATAACCAGATTCAAACAATAAATACCATGTTGGTGCTCTTTAATGTCCCCTGGGTCATCTCTTCCTCTTCACTAGTTACAGCACTAAATAAACACAAATGTGAGTACACTGTAGTCTGTCGGTCTGTATGTTTGTGGCCTGTAGACCACAAATCCAGTCATAATAGTATTTTTTTTATAATCGTTCTATTGTTGTATGGTTTTTTTGGGATTGGACAATATTTGGCCGCGATGCAATTCTTTGAAAATCTGGAATCTGAGGGTGCAAAGTCTAAATATTGAGAAAATCTCCTTTAAGTTGTCCAAATGAAGTCCTTAGCAATGCATATTACTACTAATCCATTTTTATATATATTTGCAGTAGGAAATTTACCAAATATCTTCATGGAACATGGTCTTAATATCCTAATGACATTTGGCATAAAAGGAAAATATATTCGTATCCATACAATGTATTGTTGGCTTTTGCCACAAATATACCCATGCGACTTGTGACTGCTTTTGTGGTCCAGGGTCGCATATGAATATCAGAAGGAATGCTGAAAGATACAGTTGTCAATAAAATGCCACTAAAGTAAGATTTTCGTCAGAACCGCCTTCAGGGTATGGCCAATCAGGGTTTAGAATTCTGGAGTGGCTCAGGCGGCGGCCAATTACATTTTAGAGGACACAGACTCAATCCAATTAAATTTTATACCCCTATGCCCTCCCCTACCCATTGCCCTTGAAAAAGCGTAGCAAGGCGTAGGGGTGAAAATATTCCCCTAAGAAATGGGACACCACTACCGACACCATTACACGCCGTCTGTTCTGTCCTGTCACCATGGGGGTCAGAAGTAAAAAAATAAATAAATAATGTCATTGGTCCTGGATGTAAATGCCATTTACATTAAGAACAAATATCCTGTTTACTACATGTCTGGTTGGGCCAAACAAAACAATGGAAGACACGGATTACTTTACAGCAGCAGTAAAGCATGGCAGAAAGTTTTGGCACAAATCGGGGTTCGAATCCGCCTTTTCGGTCGGAAAGATCAGAAAGGCATCCATTTTCAATAAAAATTAAGAAAACACTGGAAAATTGGAGATAAAGCATCTAACATGTGTTTAATAACAAAGTGTTTAGGGTTAGGGGTCGGTGAACAGACAAACGTTGAATTAGAGATGGTAAATGTGAGTGGGTCCAATATCATTGGTCTTTAAAAGTAGAGGTCGACCGATTCATCGGTTTTGCCGATTAATCGGCACCAATAGCTGATAGGTGGAACAATCGGTTATCGGCTAAAAACAATACCGATGGTTTTTCAGGTTTGCGTCCGTTGCGGGAGATGCTGAGAAGGGTGTGCAGACATCACACCGTAGCCTACGAGAGCTCTGAGAAGGGTCTGTGGCATTATATAGCACGAGAGCGGCCTCTAGAAGACAAATGAAAAACTATCACTGATGTAGTTTACATTAACACGTGAGGCTGCACGCTTCATGGAAAGGACACGCTGCACAGTGCGCGTTTAAAACACAGAAAGGGAAAAGGTATGAATACAGAACACTTCAGTACGTATTGCCGAATCATTATAATGCTTAAGCAGGGAAAGAACAGCAGTATGCAAGTACTTTGTTGTCGAGGCTGACAGGACGCTAACATTAGCAGTAATGGTTACCTCGAGCAGTTAAAACGACCAGTGATGTGGGAAACCAGACTAAGTTACTTTATTAAGTAATAAATGCTGTAGAAGTATTATTCATTGTTAGTTGTATCTGTTAACCTTCTTATGCCATGTGAACTAACATGAATGATATAAATGCATGCTGTAAAATGTATATTGCATTTAGTTCATGTAAGCTAGCTAAATAAGCTAATACATCCTTGTTAGCAAATGGGACTTGCAGTCTGTTTCCTATGACAGTCACATGCATGTTTCTAAGTTATAGCTAAAGGAACATTTATTTGTAATATTTTAATGTTTTAGTGTAGAATTTTTTTTCTGTTACAACTTAATCTATTAATATTTACATGAAGTGTGCGCTATATCCATGAGCTGTATTTGGTCTTAATAAAATGGCGCTCGTTTTCAGTTCAAAAGCGTATAAGCCTTGAAGTTTCCTAAGCCGATCCAGAACACACAAGACTCGTGGAGCCGCTTCTCCATCGGGCCAAACTGTTCTCTTTGTTTATCAGCCGTTCCAATCCGTGCCGATCCAAGCCGGCCGGTACGGATATGGTTTTGTTTTCTACTGTGGTGATGCGATAACAGAGACACTTTGCAGCGTTATACAAACGAATCAGTCGTTAACCTAACGGAAGACTTTACAGACGATACATGATGTAAAATATCGACTGCGTTATGAAGGTATACTGTATATTTTTTTTAACTATTATTAATTGGTGTACACATCACTCAAATAGCATGTTTATTAAGCTACAGAGAAACTGGCAGCCAGACGACACAAGTGATCAATCCCCGACAACATTTAGTAGTCTGTGTATGGAGAGAAACCCCTCATACCCCTTTAAAGTGTGGTCCTATCTGGCCCTTCCCCTTCCACTCCAGCCAAAAGAGAATCAGGACACCCCATAACCCTTCACATGAACGCACAAAACGGAGGGGTAGGGGAAAGGGAAGGGCTAAGGGTTGATAGGGGATTGGGCCTTACTATCTGCTAATGAGTGTTGTTATCTGCATGATCAACTTGCTGACCGTAATAATGACGTTCACTGCCTTTGCTTATCAAGCTACTTCAATCTGTTCCATAATGACAGGAGTAAAAATAACATCCTGTCATATTGAGATAGATGTCTCATTGCTTACCACTGATCATCACACCGCTTTAAATGAATCAGTCCTTCATCAGAAATTCAGTTCAAAGAAAGCTCTTTTGCTATTTCTGTTCTTCTGTCGGTCAATCTGGGGCTCCAATCAGCTGGTCTCTGTGGATCTCTGGATTCTATCAGCGCTGTAATGAGATCGCTGCGCTCTGTTTTAATGTGGCCTGTGGCACAGCGGCGTTCAGTAACTCAACATCATCTCTAAAAGCCTTTTTTCAGAATTCAAATGCAAGTCTCTATATGAAGTCTAATGTGCTAAATTATACATTCTGATGTGAGATTTTAGGAAGCGATTATGTCATTTTGTATCATTGTCATTTCGTGCCATATGCAATTTCAAAACCACCAGCATGAGGCCATTTCAAATGTATGAATTTTACATCGTCTGAGAGGTGCTCATCCGTGCAAAACTCACAATGCTAGGGTGTCTGGATGGTTGTGAAGACATTGTTTGCGGTTGCTAAGTATGGCTGAGTTGACAATATTCACTACAATTAACACAATTTAATTGTGTTAGTGTGCTTAATGATGTTTTTTGACTTTGAACACAGGGGAAAACTCTGTATTGATGACTCTTGATCTCAGTGCTGCGTTTGATATCGTGGACCCCAATATCTTACTGCAGCGTCTGGAATCTTTGGTTGGTTTAAAGGGGAATGTTTTAAAGTGCTTTAAATCAAATTTTGCTGATAGATCTGTTTCGGTGTCTGCAAAAGATTGCATGTCCCGGAGGTCTCCGTTATGGTGTGGGGTTCCCCAAGGTTCGATTTTAGCTCCTATCTTATTTTCTCTATATATGATACCTCTGGGCTTTATCGTTCGGAAACACAACATGTCTTTTCATTGTTAGGCGGATGACGTTCAGATTTATTTTTCAGTAAAACAGTCAAACTGCAATACTTTTTGTAACTTATTAACCTGTTTTTAGGAGGTGAAACTTGTTGGCAGCTAATTTATTAAAACTAAACGAGGAGAAAACTGAAGTTATAGTTTTCGGTCCCAGTTCTCACTTAATGTCCGAGCGCCTAAAACAGTTGCAATCTCTGACAAGGTAACAAGCCTTGGCTTTATCTAAGACTCTGAGCTAAAAATGGATAAACAAATATATTCTGTAGTTAAATCTAGTTTTTTTTTTCTTCATTTAAAGCTCTTAGCAAAGACCAAGCCTTTTCCATCTCCGACAAATTTTGAGAGAGCTATTTCTGCGGTTGTCTTCTCCAGGATGGATTATTGTAGTTCACTGTATGCTGGGATTGATAAAAAAGCTCCGACACGCTTGCAAAACATACAAAATGCTGCAGCCAGATTGATTAAGTCAGCCAAGAGAATGGATCATATTACGCCTTTATTGAGATCCTTAAATTGGCTGCCAGTCGAGTATAGGGTGCACTACAAGATTATTATTCTGGTTTTTAAAGCACTACATAATTTGGCCCCACCATACCTTTCTGAGCGATTGTCGTTATTGTTGATAGATGTTGATGACTTGTTAGATGTTGTTTGGGGATCAGTCTAGTGCGGCCTGGCCTGTTGGATGGAAGTGATCTAGTATGTTGTTGTGTCTTGCTGTAATGTTACTTATTTGTCTTTTGTTTTATATTGTAGTGATTGTTTGTATGAAACTTTTAATTAAGTGTTTTATCATACTATTTGTAAAGCAGCTTGGGCAACGTCTGTTGTATTGTGTGCTATATAATTAAAAATAAATTAAAAATTTAAAAATTTAAAAAAAAAATCTGCTGTTTTCAGTTGATGCATGTACAAAATGTCACTAAACACTATTTTTATAGCACACCTACCATCCAATAATCACCATGCTTTGTCTCAGCTTTCAAATTCTGTCAAATATAAAATACAAACAATAAACTCTCTTTAATGCGGCGTGACAGATTGCTATAGTGACCTCATGTGAACAGATCATCTCTTCCTCTTTATTCCTAGTTATAGCACCAAATAAACATGAATGATCCAACATGGATGATACAGCACAACTTACTGAAATATATCATGTAACCAGTGCTTCAACCACGGAAAGACGTTAATAACGATACATTCACCTCAGGTTAAGACATTCAATGAATAAAGCTCATAATTTAACTAGAAGAAATAACTCCAGAGAGGAGCATTTTTGATAAATATAAAGACTATTATATATTCATCAAAATATTAACCTGTTAGTGATGTTCGATTTTTTTGTATGTACATTTTTTCCCGCCACTGCCATTTCATGTTAACAAATTCAATAACAAATTGATCTAGAGACAATTATATCACTAAAACATTGATTTAAAAAAACACCGTATGTCCAATTACATTATTTTAAAAATATCATATTTATTATATTAAAAAAATAAATGAATTTGAATGCTGTTGTTAATTGTAACCTTTAATATTCTAGAAATAACAGGGTTAAAAATATCTAATGATTTAAAAAAAGTATCTTCTCACCAAGTCTGCATTTATTTGATAAAATGTACAGTATAAAAACAGTAATATTGTGAAATAGCATTACCATTTAATATAACTGTTCTCTGTGTGAACATATAGTAAAGTGTAATGTATTCCTGTGATCAAAGCTGACTTTATCATCATTACTCCAGTCTTCAGAGTAATCATTCTTCACTAATTATTCTCATATGAGGACTTACCGCTCAAGAAGCATGTATGATCATTATCAGTGTTGTGCTGCTTCATATTTTTGTGGATACTGATAAATGAATTGTATTCTTTAATGAATAGTAAGTTCAAAAAACAACATTTATTTGAAATATATTTTTTGTAGCAATGTAAAAGTCAATATAATGTGTCCTTGGTGAATACAAGTATTCATTTCTTTTTAATAAATCTTACTGAAACTTATGCACGGAAGTTTAAAATGCTACTTTATCAACTACTGCATTAACTGACCATACATTGGACCTTATTGTACAGCATCATAATGCCAAAGGTTTGAAGGTAGATGAGCTGGATGAAGTTTAACCTTGAAGCTGTTAGCTTTCTCAACATGGGTCTGGCTTTTACAAATATATGCCTTGCTCACCTCGAACGCAGAATGTAAAGCAGCTCTGTTTTAGTTCCTCTAAACGTATAACCTATTTTCTATACTCACCGGCAGATGAAAACGAATCATCTTGCAAAAATCAGTACTAACAAATAAGACGGTAAACAAGAGAAATACCCAATGAAATGCATGCAAGAGTGTGTTTGAGACGGAGAGGAGTGGCACACGTTCTCCGGGGCACGGCGAGGCTCACAGGAGGCTCTAATTGAAACGCTAAGGTTTGCTTTGAGGTGTCACAGAGTATTAATGCTGCGCTCTCTGAGCGTAAGTTAAAGTGAGGCTGGGGCAGGCGCTCACGTTCAGAGGTTGGATTCAAGATGGCAGTGCATCGGCTCTCTGATCAAGGCTGATTAAGGGCTGCTGAAGAGAGATTATTTCCCTTCACGCTAAGCAGAAGCCCGGGCTGCCTTCCACCGGCCGCGGCAGACAGCGCTGATTAGCCATTACTCGGCCTTAACACAAGCAGACAGTAGCCATACCGCACGGAGACACAGCACGCACCTCTGGGGTGATATAGACACTGAGACGTGACGAGATCTGAGCCAGCAGCCTGTGGCCATCACAAACACAATGACCTCTGCTTCTCAAATGATGCTCAGGATCGCTGAGAAAACAACACGTCAATGCTCAGCGCTGAGACGGACATCACGAGAGCATCTGACCTGACACTCCACACCAGAACTCAATCTCTGGACTCTAACATGCTCACAACGCGCTTTTCTCGCAAAGGCATCTTTTTAAGCTGGACTATAATACATAACGATAGAGAAATAAACACTTCATACGTCTTTAAACAGAAAACTTAAAGGGGTACTTCAGCGCTGGGAAGATGAATCTGTATTTAAACTGGGTCATCAATGTAGTAGAAATGTAAAAATTATTTTTTAATTTGGTGCCTTCTAGACTGAGAAAGGACAGAAAATGTATTTGTCTCATGGGGATAAAAGACTACAATTCCCAGAATGCTTCACTGTGCTGTGAGGCCACTCCCAAAGCCACCGCTACTGGATTACTGTGACTGAGTTAGAGAACAGTCATTTGAATATACTTCAGGGTTTCTACTGATCCAAAGCCATATGCTAATCGCTGAAGTAACCCTTTAAAGGAATAATCCGGGTATAATGGTTACATTGGACAAACACGGGCAAAGTAATGAACAAACAAATACAAAAAATTAAAAAAAAAGATTAAAAAAAAAAAAAAACCTTGATTAGAGTCTTGTCTCTGAAATATGGGATGGGAAGGGATGGGATGGGATGGGAAGGAAAGGAAAGGTTAAGGAAATAATGGGAAATTAAACCATGAAAAGGAAAGTGAACAGGAACAAAGTAAAGGGAATGGTTAAAGTTTAAGGGAGAAATTGGAAATAAAAAGGAAAAAGCAAAAAGGAGGAGAAAGTAAATTAAATGGGGGAAAGAAAAGGAATTTAACAGGAAGAGAGAAGGAAAGGAAAACAGAAAAGGAATAGGAAGGTCTGGGAGGAAATTAAATACATGAAGAGGAAAGTGAACAGGAACAAAGGAAATGGGAAGAAAGAATGCAAATGAACAGGGAAAAAGATGAAACAGGAAAGGTAAGGGGATATTGGAAAATAAAAATAAAATAAAGCAAAACGGATCAAAAAGTAAATTAAATGGAGGAAATGAAAGGGAATTTAAGAGGAAAAGGGGCCATAATGGGAATGGAAAGAAAAGGGAAAGAAAAAGGAAAAATAGAACAGAAAGGGGAGGGACTGGGAGGAAAGAATTGTAAAATGAAAACATGAGAAGGAAGATGAACAGGAACAAAGTAAGGAAATGGGGAAAAATAAGGAAAAGCAAAACAGGAAAATAAATAAATAAAAGAAAATAGGAAAATTATGAAAAAATAAAAGAGAAAGTGAAGGAAATGGGGACAAAATGAAAAAAAACAGAAACTGAAAAAGAGAAAATAAACGAGCAAAAAAAAGAAATAAGGAAATGGAGAGAAGCATAGTGAAAAAGAAAGAAAACAGGGACATGAGGGGAAAATAAAGAGGAAACAGGAAAAAGCTAAAGGAAGAGAAAGGAAAAGGGGAAAATCAAAGCATTTAACAGGAATAAGGAAATGCATTAAGAAAGTAAGGAAAGGAATGGGTAAATGAAAAGAATGGGGAGTTGTATGATGCTAAAAATACTTGATTTCTAACATATTCATAGGATTAAATAATTCAATTAAATGTGGTCAAACGGAGAGCATTCCTGCCGTTTTCTGGAAGTGTCTTCTTCCTCGTGCCTTCAGAGGCTGACTGAACGTTTGTGTGTGTGTGTCTTAATTGTGCCGACAACACAACAAAGCCCTTTTGTCCTGCGCTGAATAGTGACATCCTCACAGGAGAGAGAAGTTAAAAATAGTTGAAAGCGCAAACAATAGAAATTAATGAGCTAAATCTTGCAGACCTGTCCCACGAGGCCAAGGGGGTTTAGACGACAGAAAGAGAAACTCTCCCATCTGAGAGAGACGGCCTGCTGTCAACACTTGATGATGTTTCCTTCACGGAGAGGAGAAAATAAAATCCCTCACAGCTCCCACCGATCTGTCCCTGCCAGATTCTCCAGACATTACACTGCTAGCTTTAATCACCAGCACACTCTTCTTCTCAGATACGCCAGCGCCGTCTCTCTCTCTCTGAGCACTAGGGGTCTCCTTTCATCCACCGATGAGAGAGAGAGAGAGAGAGAGAGAGAGAGAGAGAGAGAGAGAGAGAACGAGAGAGAGCGAGAGAGAGCGAGAGAGCGAGAGAAAGAGAGAGAGAGAGAGAGAGAGAGAGAGAGAGAGAGAACGAGAGAGAGCGAGAGAGAGCGAGAGAGAGAGAGAGAGAGAGAGAGAGAGAGAGAGAGAGCGAGAGAGAGCGAGAGAGAGCGAGAGAGAGCGAGAGAGAGCGAGAGAGAGCGAGAGAGAGAGAGAGAGAGAGACCATCGAGATGGGCAGGCACAGAAAGAGCTGGTTACCTGGAGAGCAAAGGGTGTGTGTTCATTGTACACTGTAATTTAAATGTTTTTTTTTTGTTTTTTTTAACATTTTGAGTTAATTGAAATTAAAAATTTGAGTTACAGTGAACATTTTTTTTTTTTTTTTTTTTTTTTTAGAATCGACCACCATTATTCAAAAAATATTAAGCATATTGGGTAACTGTGTGTTTTATTTCTGATGACGCAGTGAAACATGCCAAATTGTGCTATTTTCATGATTCCTCATTTTTTATGTGGTTCAGATACAAAAATATTTTGAGTTTCTATTTATTAAACCAATTTCCTTCATTGTATCAATCAACTCAAAATTTTAAGGCAACCAGGTAACTTACTTTTTTAAGTAAAAGCAACAATATTTTTTTACACTGCAGGACAGGAGAGCTCTAGCCTGGATGCCACAAAATGTTTAGGTCAGGCTGTTCGGTCTGGCCTCGATCCATAGAGGAGTAATTATCCTCGAACAGAAACTGTTCGGACCAATGAGATCATCAGGGCGGGCTTTAGACGATGACGGACAGATGATAAACATACTGTAAAAAAAATATTTAGAAAAAAAGTTACCTGGTTGCCTTAAAATTGAGTTCATTGAAATGAGTTAATACAATGAACACTTTTTGAGATTCGACAACCTTTATTAAAATATTATTAAAAGATTTTGTAATATTGGGTAATTGTGTGTGTTGAATTTGTGATGACGCAGCCAAATAGTGCTATTTTTATTTTTTTCAATAATATTTTGAGTTTCTATTTATTTAACACATTTCCTTCATTGTATCAACTCAAATTTTTAATTTCAATAAACTCAAAATTTTAAGGCAACCAGGTTACTTACTTTTCTAAGTTAAACCAACAAAAACCAGCAATTTTTTTTTAAAGTGCAGTAACAATCATTACGTCATCAAAGGGGCTTGGGTTATATTTGTTTGAATCCTAAACGGAGAGCTTGTTTGTATCTGCATCACCTTCACAATTTCTCTCAGAAATGATGATCATGTTGGGTAAGTACTCTGTGTATCATTAAATTATTATTTTTTTTACAACACCGGCAAAGATTGTTTATTCCAGCCTGATTCCAGCGCGCGTGCAGACAGGGTTGCCAAGTTTTTACAACAAAACCCGCCAACTACTAGCCCTAAACAACAGCTTCTCGGGGGGTTCTCCGGGGAAAAATGGCGTTTGGGGGGTAAAATGTGTGTTATTTAGGCAAGGTTGCCTGCTAAAATTCACACTCATGGGTCTATATATCACATAATTGTCGCTTCAACCCGCAGACATGGAAAACAACCCGCGGAAAAATGCGGACTTGGCAACACAGTGCAGTTGAGCGCTGTTGACATTTAAATGACAATGCGTCGCGTCGTTGCTCTGATTGGTTGTAGGTTTATCCAATTGATATCTTTCCTGGTTGGGTTGAAACACGCCCCATAATCACAGCCCAATGGAGCATCAGACTCATATTCTGACTAGAATTGAGTATGACCACGTCAGGCTAGGAGAGCTCGTGACAGAGACGCACTTCCTCCTTCACTGTCACAAATACATTTCCACAAGAGACCTCTACTTAAATAAATGTAACAAATCAATAAATAACTTTACAGCCATGACTGAAGTAGAACAAATAAAAATAATACTAGGAGAGGGACAGACAGCAGCACTGGCTGCGAGATACGTGTGAGTGTGTGCCACAGCCTGAGAGACAGCAGGTGAATGTGTGTGTAATGTGTGTATTGCATCTGACCTCAGTGTGTGTCCCTACTGTCCACCACAGTGACTCCCAGTATGTGTGAGTGTGTGTTTATATGTTAAAACACTGGTATCAAATGTTCTAATCTGTTACACCATTTATTTAAGTTTATGTTATATTGTGTTCTAATATTTTCTTCTATTATTATCTTCTTTATTATTACCATCAATTATTATTATTTAAGTTCATGTATTATTGTGTATTGTTATTTATGTATTATTATTTATGTTATTCGCTTTGGCAATATTGTATTTTTACATTCATGCCAATAAAGCAAACTTGAATTGAATTCAGAGAGAGAGAGAGAGAGAGAGAGAGAGAGAGAGAGAGAGAGAGAGAGAGAGAGAGAGAGAGAGAGAGAGAGAGAGAGAGAGAGAGAGAGAGAGAGAGAGAGAGAGAGAGAGAGCAAGAGAGAGAGCGAGACCAGGGGAGCGTGACGGAGGGGCTCCGATCTGAAATGCAGGGCCATGACAGAGCGGGACAGGGGCCATCAGATGGGTGTGAACCAAGTCATGCTTTTAACGCAAGACAGATCAGTGAAGACCCTGAAGCAGAGCTCAGTCTTTCCTTTTACTTCAAATACATTTGCTCTATGGTTGGAATAATGATATAAATCTGCTTATTTTGCTATTATAAATGCATTAGTTGCATTTAAAGGGGACCTATTATGCCCTTTTAAAGTTTTGATTGTGTTTTTGGGCTCTACTGGGAAAGGTTTTCCTGCTTGAATGTTGATATTTCCTCATATTCTCTATTGTTGCAGCTCATCTCTTCCCAGTCTGTCAGTAACGCTCTGTTTAGTTCCTGTCTCTGTGAAGCCCCTCCCTTTGAAAAGCACACTGTGCTCTGATTGGAGTGTCTGCTGAGTCCTTGTCAATTTGTGTCTCCTCTGAATTTGCCTCACCGGCACGTCATCCTCAATAAACTCGTCTCCGCGCAATAACTCCGATCTTTCAAGTTTTCATCCACTTGTGTAATCGACGCACCATCCTAAATGAACCCGTCTCTTGCGTGATATCCAAAATTTAGAATATTTCAATCTAATATGATTTATGACTTGCAGGGTTGCCAGAATAATAATCATACACTGTGTGTTAATAGTCCAGAGGAGAACCGGCACCCCGACTGAGTCTGGTTTCTGCCAAGGTTCATTTGTCTCCATCATGCCCTGATGGAGTTTGGGTTCCTTTGGCGTTTGACATTAAAATTATGATCCAAGTTATTCAACTAAATATACAAATTAAATGTATTAATTAGGTCATATTTAATTCTATAAACTATCCAAATCAAACTAGCCAAATAAAAATTTGTTGCAATATTGTCCTGTTTGACACTGTGAAGCTGCTTTGAAACAATCGTCACTGTAAAAGCGCTATATAAATAAAGATGATTGATTGACTGATTGATTGATTGACTGATTAATCAGCTGGAGCAGTGTGTTGCGATTGGTCAAGGGCTTCCTGTGTGTTTGGGAAATGTCCAACCCCTTACCATAGCCACCAGTTTCAACACACTACAACCCAAATCAACCAGGATCCACCCCTTTATTCTGCATATTAATTATGTAAATGAGTAATATTGGGACGTGTGGGAAATAAAACTCAAAGGAGTTCAGAAACTCTGATATAGAGAAAACTCCTGCTAGAGGGACTTTGTGCTCTGTAGAGCGTTTTCATGCTCAAACAGCAACATTACGCACAAGAAAAAAAAAAAAAAAATCCCATCAATTGACTGCAGTAAAACATGAGGGTACAGGAGCATACCTGCAGTAAAGCACATCGCTCATTATGATGGACCTGGTTATGTTTGGTATTTTGGATATGTGCCGTCTGAATAAACATAATAGTTGAGGAAGCGTAACCCTGATACAGTCTCTCCAAAACGCTGCATTACTGAAGGGCTGCTCGTGCTCAAGGCATGCGAATGGGATATGAATAGTCACAGGGCATGTGGAAGGATCTCTATCTGTCATTTCTATTAATAGGTTGAGTCCTTCAAGCAGATCACCCTGAGAGCTGGACTTCCTGTACCTGTCTGTAGCTTTCACCAGCGTCAGCACAGGAAAACGGGCACGTGTGAAGATATGAAAATGTCATCCTCATCAAGCGGCTTACAGTTAATATGAAGAACTGCATTCAAAAGTGTAGGGTCAAAAAAAGTTCTATGCAAAGTTACGTAAGGCCCCCGAACCACCCCTTACTCATCACTTTATAATATAAACATGATGGTAATTTACCATAATGCAACATTTCTTTTATTATATATATATAATAAAAGAAATGTTGCATTATGGTAAATTACCATCATACACACACACACAAACACACAAACATAAAGAACACGGACTCGGGAACACTCTTGTTCAGAAAAGTAACCTGCGCATTAGTTTTAGCCGACTGTAATGTATTTAGTTCAATAAAACACATGTACTGTAAGTGTTGATGGTGTTAATGATTTACCTCAGATAGTGAGAAAGAGCTTCAGTGAATTGCGCTCAGACTGCAGAGAATATGCTCAGTGAAAAAACACTTTTCTTCTAATAAGTCTAATAAAAGTTAACAGAAAATATGGTAGCTTATGTAGGCTATAACTGCACTTGTTTCAGAGTAATGTTATTGTTAACCCTTTTCTTTCTCTATTAATGTCTGCTGCTGCATCCTTTATGTCTATGGCTGATCTCAATTTCTCCAACCACGGGCCATGCGTTAACGCGTTATTAACGCGCTAATTTTGACAGCCCTAATATATATACAGGTGTTTCTAAAAAAAAAAAAAAATAGCATATTGTGATAAAGTTCATTATTTTCCATAATGTAATGATACAAATTAAACTTTCATATATTTTAGATTCATTCCACACAAACTGAAATATTTCAGTTTTTTTTATTGTTTTAATACTGATGATTTTGGCATACAGCTCAAAATTCCCATCTCAAAAAATTAGCATATCATGAAAAGGTTCTGTAAACAAGCTATTAACCTAATCATCTGAATCAACTAATTAACTCTAAACAACTGCAAAAGATTCCTGAGGCTTTTAAAAACTCCCAGCCTGGTTCATTACTCCAAACCGCAATCATGGGTAAGACTGCCGACCTGACTGCTGTCCAGAAGGCCATCATTGACACCCTCAAGCGAGAGGGGAAGACACAGAAAGAAATTTCCGAACGAATAGGCTGTTCCCAGAGTGCTGTATCAACGCACCTCAGTGGGAAGGAAAAAGTGTGGCAAAAAACGCTGCACAACGAGAAGAGGTGACCGGACCCTGAGGAAGATTGTGGAGAAGGACCGATTCCAGACCTTGGGGGACCTGCGGAAGCAGTGGACTGAGTCTGGAGGAGAAACATCCAGAGCCACCGTGCACAGGCGTGTGCAGGAAATGGGCAACAGGTGCCGCATTCCCCAGGTCAAGACACTTTTGGGCTACAGAGAAGCAGCACTGGACTGTTGCTCAGTGGTCCAAAGTACTTTTTTCGGATGAAAGCAAATTTTGCATGTCATTCGGAAATCAAGGGGCCAGAGTCTGGAGGAAGACTGGGGAGAAGGAAATGCCAAAATGCCTGAAGTCCAGTGTCAAGAACCCACAGTCAGTGATGGTCTGGGGTGCCATGTCAGCTGCTGGTGTTGGTCCGCTGTGTTTTATCAAGGGCAGGGTCAATGCAGCTATCAGGAGATTTTGGAGCACTTCATGCTTCCATCTGCTGAAAAGCTTTATGGAGATGAAGATTTGGTTTTTCAGCACGACCTGGCACCTGCTCACAGTGCCAAAACCACTGGTAAATGGTTTACTGACCATGGTATTACTGTGCTCAATTGGCCTGCCAACTCTCCTGACCTGAACCCCATAGAGAATCTGTGGGATATTGTGAAGAGAAAGTTGAGAGACGCAAGACCCAACACTCTGGATGAGCTTAAGGCCGCTATCGAAGCATCCTGGGCCTCCAGAACACCTCAGCAGTGCCACAGGCTGATCGCCTCCATGCCACATTGAAGCAATCATTTCTGCTAAAGGATTCCCCACCAAGTATTGAGTGCATAACTGAACATAATTATTTGAAGGTTGACTTTTTTTGTATTAAAAACACTTTTCTTTTATTAGTCAGATGAAATATGCAAATTTTTTGAGAAGGACCTGTATATATATATATATATACTTAAAAGTGCACTATGTAGTATCGTTGCAGTAAAATATCCAAAAACCACTAGGCCAGTGTTATATATGTTGTTCAGTTGAGTTCTTACAATATCCCAAATGTTTCCAACTATTTGTAAATTGTGAGAAAATTGCAATTTTACCCAATGACCTGAGACATCTGAGGGAGTCGCCTGTCAATTGCATCATAACTGCATTACTCTGTTTCTGGTTTTATTCTGCAGAAGTGCTTTACTCTTAGCAGTGTGAATAAGTGTCACAGCAGCCGCTGAGTGAACACACAGAGTAACGTCAGAACATCATTTTAAACACACTTGTTTGTGTCTAATATGATAAACAGAGCTGCGTTATCTCATACTCACGACCAGAAAAGCGGAAATGGCGTCTGCGACTGTGTCCCGTTCCGTCATAATAAAAGTCCCGCTGCTCGTGAGCCGTGTGTTGCGTAACAATCGATCAGCTCCCCAACACTCGGTCCTGCTCTGCTTCACTGCAGTAACGTTAATGATCCTATCCATCAATATGATTTTTGCCCAAGTCCTATCCCGATTCTTTCCCACCGGCTGTGAGGTAAAGACCATGTCCCAAGATTCTGCGCTAAAACTTGAATAGGTGACCTCTAGCGGAAGGAGAAGTTACATAGTGCACCTTTAAAGGGATCCTCTCTTGTTAAGACATAATGATGTATGACAACATAAATGATGTCTCTTACTGAAATATGTAGTAGAAAACCCATTAAAGATTTTGTTATTCAAACAATTCATTACATATTTGGACAATGGGCTGCGGCATTTTGTTTGCGTTTTATGACGATTACATAGATTGGTTGCACTTGGCAATCAACTGCTGCTACCTGTAGCAATTTTTCACCACAACACTACTCGAAAAATGTTAAACAAAACCAATTGCAGATCAGCGTGCTCACACACACACGGGCTGCTCTCGTCAGTCTCCACGACAGGGGCTGAAATCTGAAATCGCCCCCTATACCCTTAAATAAGGCACTGTTTAAAAGGACAGCCATTTGTACTAGTGCATGTTCGTGTACACTCATTCAATCCCACATTGCACTACAGTAACGAGTGAACAACAGCTGTCTGACTTTACACACTCGTTTTCATTCACACCTTCAAGTGAACTGTATTAGTGAACTAAATTAGGGAATAGTGAATGAGGGTTTAGGGGCGATTTCGGATTCAGCCGTGGAGTGCTGGCCTGCCGAATCGGAACCAGGTGACAAATTAGGCAAGTCAACCCCCCATGTATAACATTACAGCTGATTGAGCATGTGTGCGTGGCGGTGTGTGTGCTTGTGCAGATCTGTTTGTGTGAGTTTGTGTGCACGTGTGTTTGAGAGTGTTTGAAATGCAATTACAAAGCAATTAATTGGTTTTGTTGAACATTTTTCGAGTTGTGTTGTAGCAAAAATCTCTACGGATAGCAGCAGTTGATTGCCGAGTGCAACCATTCTACGTCATTGACATAGAACTAGGAATATCAACGATTAATCGATGATCGGTTAATTGTCGACAAGACATTTAATAGATAAAACGTATCGATCATCGATTAAGCAGGGTCATGCGCGTACGCAGCTCAACCGTGAAACGGGAGGAAAAATGAAGCGAGCATGCCCGAGTTCTGTTTGGGACCATTTTACAGCTGGAGTTACACCTTCATCATGACTGCAAGTCTGCATGTGCATTCGCAGCTTGCGAATGTAAGTTGTAATATTGTGTTTATTTTGTGCAGGCCTATCTATAGCTGATTTATCTCATAAGGATGCATTTGGTTAATTGTTAACGTTAGAGGCGAGCGGTAGTAAAAGCGTGGCGGTGATCAGCTTGAGCTCCAACAGCAATGCACAGCTAATAATGACTATGATTGGGACTGTCATATTACACAGCATTAATGAGAACACTGTTGTAATAAAACATTGTGATTGTTAATTATTTGGGTTAATTTGCCATCCGTTTCATTGCGTTGATCCAGGAAGAGCGCATGCATTCTGACTCTCGCTTGTAACTTAGTTCAAGTTCACTTCGCATCAGATTGTGCTGAAGTAATTTTGTAATATTACATTAATTTTGTAACTTTATACGTACATGTGATCAATCATAAAGGATGCATTTCTTTTAGCGAAATAAAACGCACTAGCAAATGGCTTCAGTCAGTGATGGCTACCGGTTTTCATTCAGTGCTTCGGCTTTAGCGCATACAGAGCAATGCATAATAACGATGATTGGGAGTCATATTATATAACAGAAATGAGAACACTATTTTAATAAGTGGTTGTAAAGTCATTGGGTTTAGGTGCCGTGTTCAGAGCGTTGTTCCAGGACGAGCGCGTGTACGCGTCTCCCATTCTGAATATGAATATCAGCAACTCAATTCAAGGTCACTTGTGCATTCCCATCATTTTGTGAAGATATATAATTTGTAATATTTTGTTAACTTTATATAAATCTGATTAATCTCATATAAGAAGCTTTTTGTTGAGTTAAATAACGCGCTAGCAGAGAGCTTGAGTGTAACTTACCAGTGCTGATTCAGCGCATCAGCTTCAGCTCACGCAGTTCAAACGCACGACTAATAATAACTATGATTGGGACTGTCACATTACATAGCATTAATGAAAACAAAATTTAATAAATCATTTTGAATTAATTGGGTTTAGGTGACGTTTTAGCGCGTTGTTCTTGGAAGAGCGTCCACACATTCTGAATAACAGATCTGAGGCGGCGTTGGTGTTGTATTACAGGTTATATTTGGTTTAAATTATAAATCACATCGACTAATTTTACAGTCCCATAGCCCTTTGTTTAGATAAAAAGATCCTTCTCATTTATTTGGTGAAGAACATGGCGTTTTGAGCAGCATTGCACATCCGGTCATGCTGTCGGCTATACACCACTGCTGTAGACGCATATTTCAGTATTACGGTTAATGATTAATCAATCATTATTGAGGCCATTGTCCAAATATGTAATGGATTTTTTAAATAACGAAGATCTTTCATGAGATTTCAACTAGATATTTCAGTAAGAGACATCATTTGTTATATTACAAGTCCTAAATGATGCCTTTAACCCCAGCTTTTGAACAGTAAAGTATGTGATCTGTATGGATTGTGTGTATGATTGTATTTATTCAAACGATCCGCTTCTGTAACATTACTTTACAGATAGTTTGGAGAATCAGAAATGAGCAATATTAACTTAACTTGCTTTATACAATATTCCCAGATTTTGGAAAGACATGCAAGCAATTCTTCAACACACCTTTCTGTGTGTAATCTGTGCAGCCAATTAACTAGCATTAACAAACCATAAACACACTCAACCAGCTTGTTAATGTCATGCAAACGTACACACACACACACACACACAAGTAGAGAGTCCTTCTCTTTACTAGCGAGTGTTCAGTCACGGCACTTATAGAGGCTCTTATCTTTGAGGATGCATTAAGATACGTGAGCCTGATTGACAGCCTCTTCACACACACACACACACACACACACACACACACACACACACACACACACACACACACACACACACACACACACACACACACACACACACACACACACACACACACACACACACACACACACACAGCGCTTTAATGAGCATTATGGAGTACGCTCACCTCTGACTTTTACAGAATTATAAACAATCCCACTTTATATAACTGACCTTACAGGTGATCGGTTTTCCCCCTCCATATTCATATGTGAGATTAAGTGAGCATTAATATTAATGAGGGGTGATTTTCATAAGTAAATAAGCTGTGTCATCAGAAGGTGAGTACTGAGGTGTGTGTGTGTGTGTGTAGAGATACAGTGAAGTATCTTCAGAAATACACTTTACCTCACTTTAATCCTGACAGACTCAAACGCTTATCAGAAATATCACATGTGGGCCCTTTGCTCTGGAAGAGACAGAATCGACAACACATCGCCAAATCCTCAAAGAAACACCTCTTAAATGGCACTTGGAGGTAAACTTCTTTGGATACAAGGTATTGGCTCTGAGCTCTTCCAGGCGATCAGTATCTGACTACAATTCCTTATCTTGAGTGCTGTTAATGTCTTATAACACAGCACGAAACGAAGCAACGCTTTCTGAATGTGTATTATAATACCTGATTTACATTTTAAAGGGGTTACACAATTGTGCAACACACGACTTTAAAATAAACACTCGCACAACACATAAAAATGGTCATTTATAATGTAAATCCTACTTCTGCCTGAGCAGTGTCTTTGAAGCCTCATGTATTTAATATCTGCCTCATAAATGGGGTGCAGATTAAAGACGGTATCCCTTTTGGTCAAACCCGCGGGAGCTGTGGAAAGGTTACTAAATGTATCACTCCTCCTTCTGCTGAGAGATTTATATATGGAGGTACAGTGCGACTGCAGTCCTGAGAGAGCAACGAGTGAGACGATAAGATCTCTACGTGAACACACAAACACATGCATCTGGTGCGGTGTTTCCAGCAGGCAGCCTGAACCTGAGGTGATGAGACAGAGAGCAGAGTCCAGCTGTTTAATGATCCATCTGTCTGTCTGCACAGGTCTGGGTCTGTCAAAACTCTCACACCAGTGCATGAACACCAGGCAGGCGTCCTGTGTGAACATCAACACTCCTCGTGCAGTTCAGAAAATGTGCTCATCTTGCTATTAAAGAGATAGTTCACCCAAAAAATGAAAATCATTTACCCTCGGAAAGCTAGATATTTTAATGTTAAATTTGGATCAAAAACCCATTGATTCGCTTCCGAAGGTCTTTGTGTGGAGTACTTTTATAATGGATGGATGCACTTTTTTGAGCTTCAAATTTTGGGCTATCATTCACTGCCATTATAAAGCTTGGAAGAGCCAGGACATTTATTAATATAACTCGGATTGTTTTCGTCTGAAAGAAGAATGTCACACTGCAAAAAATGCTTTTCTTACTTAGTATTTTTGTCTTGTTTCTAGTCAAAATATATAACAATTCTTGCGTTAAGAAACATTTACTAGACAAGTAAAAGTAATCCTCTTGGTTTCGGAAAAAAACTCAAAATGAAGAGTTTTTGCTTAAATTAAGAAACATAATCTGCCAGTGGGGTAAGTAAAATAATCTTAAAACAGGATTATTTTGCTTAATTTATAATTTCTTAATTGTGAGTTATTTTTCCTCCAAACAAGACAATTACTTTTGCTTTAAGAATGTGTAGATGTTTGGACTAGAAGCAAGAAAAAATACTAATTAAGTAAAGCATTTTTTGCAAAGCATATAGACGGTTTTATCGTAAGGACATGCCACGGTTACGCGTCCGGCCTAACGTTAACTTCCGGTCTGTGTTTGTCAGTGTTGGGCAGTAGCGTCGCTACAAGTAGTGACGCTACTAGCTTAACTACATTTTTCAGTAGCGTGGTGGTAGCGTCGCTGTTTTCTCAATCAAATAGCTTTTCAGTAGCGAAGCTCTTCTGTTGATCAAGTAGTGCGGTAGCGTCCACACAAGCTTACATTACATTTTCCCAAGCATTTCTGAGGATCAAGCTCAAATTGGAAACACAACTGATAAGAACGCGGATATACTTCACTCTCTACGTTCCTTTCTGCCTCGCGCAGACGCGCACAGATGCGCGCGCGAGCCTTTCAAAGTACTCATTTGGCAGTAAGCGCGTAAAGACGGGATTGACGGGATCTAGTTGACGTTTTTTTTTCCAAGCACTCAATTCGCTGTTGCACGGGCATCGTCCGCGCAGTGACAAAAGAGAAACTGCAAAGGTTTAAAATCTATTGTGTTTCTTGAATAAACACCTCCTGTTAAAAGTATCGTGGTCCAGCCTGGCCACCTCTTGATATGAATAAATGAATGAAACTTGTTTCACACACACACACACACACACACACACACACACACACACACACACACACACACACACACACACACACACACACACACACACACACACACACGCAAGCTGTTTTGTTTTATGCCGTGTTGGTACTGTTTGGAGCAGGTCTTAATTATTTTGCTACTGTACTTTCTGGACTGGACTTTTTTTGTACAAGTTGAGTTGTAAATTAACTTGCAGTTTGTCCTGCAAAAGTGCCCAAGTCTAAATTGAGCATAAATGCAAACACACAGTTGTGTATGCATATCATACACATACAGATGAACATACACACACTCTCGACACCAGGGGCCTATTGCACAATACTAGGATAAGGGATTAAGCCGGGTTATTTTGGTTATCCCGGCTCAATTTATCCGCTAATATATATATATATATACACACAGTTTGCCTTCAGGGTGTGTTTACACGACAGCGGTGTACTAAATTTTGCATAAAAATGACAAGATCACCAAGAAATCCCTTATCCTAGTTTTGTGCAATAGGCCCCTGGTTTTGTTAATATTAAGGATCACATGGTTTTGTTGCCGAATTGATTTCGGATAGTTTTATGAATAACTAAAAAACATGTGTGTCTATATGCTTGACTTTTATTGATCACTGAGATAGCATTGATATGAATGATGTTGGTTCAATATTAAAATAAATTTAAAAAAAGTCGCTCAGATATAGTAAACTACTTTTTTCAAGTTGCTGTAGCTTAGCTTGCTACATTTCCCAGGGCGGTAGCTTCAGTGTAGTGAAGCTTAATTTAATGTAGAGTAACTGGTAGCTTAGCTCACTACATTTTCCAAGTAGCTTGCCCAACACTGGTGTTTGTTTATCGGTCTGGCTATTGGCTAATGCGGTGGACTACTCAGTAGAAACACATTTTTGACTTTTCTTGGAAAACATGATAACGATCAAGCAGAGAGAATATAGCCCCAGAGCAAAAACTGTGTGTGTGTGTGTGACTCACCAAAAAGCCTTGAAAGCTTCTATATATCCAAGTCTGACTACATCTGAGAGCAGCGTTGTGTCTTCTGCTATTTATTTAGCTTGTTATCAGACGTAACATACTTTAGAGGGACTTCTGGCTCGTTTACAGTCGGCATAAACTGCGATCAACGCGTCTGATCTAACAGATCGGATCATCAGTCCATCAGTAGGGCTGTGCGATATTGGCTGTGATGCCTTGTTAAATAATGCAATATTCGATATGCGATACGATATCGCTATTCGTGTGTAAAATATATTCAATTATCTTTAAAAAAAATATTTAAAAACTGAGAACGATACCATTTGTTTCACATTCTTTCAAGGAAAACAAAGCTTCACTACAACTTAAAATTAGTGTGTGTATTTGGTAGTTTGAGTGTGTAACAAGACACGAAACAGAACTGAAGGGATCCCATGCTTTCAGAGAGGCCGATTTTGTGCACATTTTGGTGTGTTTCACATATATAATAATAACTTATTTTTTAGAATCAAGCAATTCCCATAAGTAACAGTCGTGTGCCTAGTCTATTCTCTGTCATATGAGTCGACCTTATACGTACACTTTTCACAATGTTGAAGTAGCCTATTAAAATCATTCAGATATTGCACGCCGTTGCGATATGCACATTTGCGATATTTCGATAACTCCAATATATTGCACATCACTCACTTCAAATGGTCTCAGTATCCGGATAACTGATCAGATTTCTGTTTCCCCGCAAAATATTTAAATTAGGTGTGTAATACACCTTTATTGCAGAGTGAAACAACTTCGCTTTACCCTTTTTCAATGGCAATACCCGTAGAGCCCGTAGTGTCAATCTCAAATATCGGATTTGGTTTATTTCCGCAGGTTAATAATTAATTCATCATTAATTTAAAAAACAATCGATTTTGTGAATATATGTACATTGACACCCCTAACCAAGTTTTTTTGTTAGTTTGTTTTTATGGAAAAACTCATCCACAATGTTTCAGTCATATTTTCTTCCAAATAAAAATGTGTGGAGAAAAAAAAAATCGATATGGCATTTACTGTAAGGTCCTGCGGGTCACAGAAAGGGCGCTCAATCCTTTGACATTCAGTTCAAGATGACGCATTTTGTTGGTGCAAGAAACCTGGACTGAGATCACAAGTGGACTCGCTGGCTTCTTTAAAAACATTTTCAAAGTATTAAAGTGTGGCTGATAAAACACAGCGCATGCTGAATGGGCTCCGGTCTCTTCTAGTGTGTCTAAGTGCATCTCCTAACGCAGCAGCTGGACCGCACACTCGAGCGGCGTTTGAATGTCAGCCTCTGCGGGGGCTCTAATTGCACACCCACTCCAGCTAATAGGGCAACATCCAAAAGTTTAGTGCTGCATCGCCTTCGGGTTTCATTTCAGAGCGTCCGCACCCGTTTGGCCCTCACAGGTACGTCTCCTGCCAGTGTTTACCATTCTCTCAGAAACCGCCACTGCTAGCATAGGTGACTGACCTCAATTTCTCTCACTTTTCTCTCCTGCAGAGCCGGTGAATAACTGCTCATAAATAACAGCGCTTTTGCCGGCTGAAGAGAAAGCCCGCTCTGAATTTCTTTGTCCTAAGCAGAAGTGCGAAGCAGGTTCTCTATGATGAGTATAAAACACGTAGGAAAGCGATTCTATTTTATTTAGCCTTAGAACTGAGGCACCGGCTGTCCAGAAAGACTACGCATCTTTAAATAGATGCGAAACGAACTATAACAGTGAAAAGGGGCTTGAAAAGTGCAACGTGAAACCGTATTTTGATACGCACTGCATGTATCGCTCACCTGTTTCTCACACTGGCCGTAGTCGGCACCGTGGTCCACCTGGAAGAAAGACAGCTCTCCTCGGTTCTTGGACATCTCGATGAGACTCATGGCGGTGCGGACGGTAGAGTTGCGGGCGTGCACAAACACCATCACCTAAAACACACACACACACAGGACAGCGGCGCTTGGTTAGGTTACGTTTGGGGTTTGGAAATCAACTGAACATCATAAGTGACTGAACATCTATAATAATGGCAGACAAAACCAAGCATTTGATGGCCAATAAACACACTATTTCATTTAAAGAGAGTAAAAACACATGCATTACAGTTGAAGAAATTAAATTGATAACCAACAGTGCATTGGTAATTTAATAAGACAAATGATGGCCTCTTTATATTGAGGAATACAGACTAAGACTTTACTTTAATTAGTAACATCTCTGATTTAGAGCAGATTTACTATAATGTTATGTTGTTCTTTACTGTGAAAAAAAAAATGGTTAAAAGGTTTGTTAAGCACTGCGGAGTCGTGAACGCGGATTGACAACAGACCGAGAAGAGGAGACGATGCTGAATAATTTTTGTTATTTTTGGACCCAAATGTATTTCCGATGCTTCAAGAGACTCTAATTAACCCACTGATGTCTCATATGGACTACTGTGATGATGTTTTTATTCCCTTTCTGGACATGGACAGTATAGTGTGCATTTAGTATAGTATAGTATACATTTTCAATGGAGGGACTAAATATAAAGTATCTTAAACTGTGTGTGAAGATGAACGGAGGTCTTACGGGTGTGGAACGACATTAGGGTAAGTCATTAATGACATCAATTTCTTTTTTGGGTGAACTAACCCTTTGAAAATTGCAGCTAAGACTTTGCTTATAGTAGTTTAAACAGGGAGCTGCTAGAAAGTCAACATAATGCTTTCATTTGTTCAAACACAGTTATAATTAATACTACAACGGATAAACATGTACAGAATAGAAGTCATTTTCAGCAGATCCACCCCTTTGTAGACCAGCTGCTTATCGATACTGTACATGTCAGTGCTGAATGAACAAATGAGAACCATTTTGTGAACTTGAACGAACTTCCATCTTTACAAACGCAGCATTGCACAAGTGAACCAGCACATCTGGATCTGGCCTCTGACTTCAGGACTGTCCTTTCTCAGCCTGACAGCCAGAAGATCCATCCACAATGGGCAGAAGGGCAGAGCGGCGTCTGTGTGCCATATTAGTCAAAGGACAAAAGAGGGTTGTAATTTTCCTATTACACTCAGGCTGCCCTTGCAAAGCAGTCAATACCTCAGACAAAAACAATCAATAATAGAAATACAAGACAGTTATGAGATGGCAAAAAGACCTCTCTCTCTCTCTCTCTCTCTCTCTCTCTCTCTCTGTCCTTTAACTGAAAGTACTGATGGTGTGGGAGAGCTAGGGGAGAAGAAAAATAAATCTGACATACAGTTCTCGGCTTAGCACATAATATTCTGACATATTAACTCCCTACAGAGTGACACTTTCCACCACAATGATACTGTGAATGTAACACAAATGCATAACTCATTTGGAAATGCAATTGAGACCCTAAAGACCCAATAAAAATGAAGTCCATGGGTCTTTAAAGCAGAATGTGATGCTATCTGGCCCTGAGCAGACAGAATAAACTCAGTATAAACTGTCTGCTGGTGTGTAATGACAAGCACATAGTAGATGCAACATGACAGAAACCTGAAGCACAGCGCTTGAGGATGAGGATATCGAATACGAAACACAGAAATCTCTTTGGCAATATTGCAAGCTTTGGGAAGAAAAGACTAGTTTTAGTCTAAAACGTTCATGGCTTAAAAGGACATTTGTGGCTTTGTTTCCCAGCTGAAAAACAAACACAACACATATCTTCGCTCCGGGAACTGTCAAAGTCAGCACGTTCTTGTCATTTTTGTGCACAGTTAGAGTCTGGTACTTGTCATTGCCCTGTGATTACCCCTCTCTCTTAATGATTTTCTGTTACTCTTCACTGTTTTTTTGGCCAATTATAACAGCCTTAAAGTCCTTGCACACTGAGTCTGAAATTTCCATATGCGTTTTTGATTATATTTGCCATCCTACAAATTCATCACACACAGAAACCGATGCACATTAATTAATCCTTTGTGAAATGTTTTTGCAAAAACAATACAAAACGTAGTCTTCAAGCAGTGAGGATGATTTTGTCGTCCTATCCAATGATTTTGCTGGATGGACATCCAATCCTGAGATCGCGTAGAGAGGAAGAGTTCCTCTTTATTAAGGATTATCCCAAGCAATTCAAAGTTTACTTCAGGATGTTAACGGCTCAGTTTGATGCTTTGCTGGCAATACTGGAGCCACATATTAAAACATGACCACCAATTTTGATTATCATTCAGCTGTTTGTCATACGGTGCTTTGTGCTGCGAGAGGAAGCGAATCAATGTGTCAAAGTACAGTGGCTCTGAATAGTCAAAACACCCCTCAAAACTAGGGATGGGTATCGTTAAGGTTTTAACGGTATTACTACTCTTACCGATACTGCTTACCGGTCCAGTACTTTAACAGTATTTATATCGGTACTTTTTGATATATATATACATACATACACACACACAATTAACAAAGATACACATTAAATAGGCCTACAGTGCTTTAATTTCAGGAAGAATTTTAGTAATCAAATGTAAAATAACACTGCATAGTTTATCATAGATAGCCAAAATTAATGCTTATTAAAGCTGAAGCTATTCATTCAAGAGCTGTGAGTGATTTTCTCTTTGCATTTGGTTGTTTAATTCGCAGTATTTCGTCATCATGTTTATTTACACCGCTGCCTCTTTAAGACAGATGTGCCGATCTATAGGCGACTGATAATAGGCAGATGCACTACATTTTCTCCCGACTATATCCATAATAACTACGTCCATTTTAGACACAAACTGTGTTGTGTTTAAGAGACTCTCCAAGCCGGTCATTTTGACATAGATGTTTGTGTACATTTGATCGTTTAGACGCGAGTGTGAAACCAAAAGTGTAATTTGCTCGTCTCGTTGCGGGCTGTTTCGGAGCGCGTGCCGACTTGGGAACAATCTCTTGCGCACATTTTTGTGCTTTTAATCGCTCTTTTTATTATTAAACCCATCCCACAATTTACCAACAGTAGCTAGACTGTATTTTACAACAACCATTGATCGTGCTAATATTGTCATTACGTTTGAGTTTATGGAGAAATGACGGCGTAGGCTACTGCTGCAAAGGGAATTAAGTTGCGCTAGACATAAATATTATAATTATAATCTTTGGAAGCCAAAATCTAAAATAATATCAGACTATCACAAATCTAAAGTGTAACCAGGCTATGTTTGAATGTTTAGTTCTGTCCTCTGTCATCACTCATAAGGGCTGTTGTTTTGCGCTCTCTCTCTCTCTCTCTCTCTCGTCACGTGTATTTTCAAAAGTACCGATAGCATCCGAGCTTATCGATACGCTTTACTTGAGAAAAAAAAGACATGTGGTGACTTTGAAACAAGAGTATATTTTAAATGATATGCATCTGTGGTGAAATTACTCGATTTTCGCGTCAGTATGTTTATTTTAATGCGAACAATGTTCTATCACTTTAATGCAGCAACGCAGCAAAAAATAGACTCGGTATGAAAACGATCCGTGCACTGCTGCAGACGCACCGCTCCTGGAACGGACTGACGGACCGCATCCGCGTGCAGTGTGAAAGCTGTCATCCGTTAACATGGGTACGGAAAAAAATACGCAACGCACACGCACTGCAGACGGAATATGTGTGAAACGGGCGTAAGCATCACTGAAACAACGTGAGGTCATTTATTTTTAAACGTATGTAAATTTCAAAGGAGCAAGGACCTTTGCACAAAAAAAGTGTGCAAACTTTCAGTTTGTTGCAATTTTAAAGGAGTCATGAATTGAGAAATCCAATTTTTCCTTGAACTTTTGACATATAAGAGGTCTTCATACTATAAGAATAATATCCTGCAAGTTTCAGAACTGAAAACTTCCTTGTTTTTAATATTCATACATAAATACACACTGCCTGCTCAAGATGATAACACATCTTGAGTAAGAAATTAAAGGAATAGGTTACCCCAAAAATGTGCATTCTGTCATCATTTACACTTGCCTGGACGAGATCTTATCTTACAAATAGTTGTATTCTTTTAGCACACAAGTAATTTCCTAATAACTAATATTACCTCCAAGAAAACACAAAGTAATATATGCATGTAACTAAAGCAAGGCTCTGTGTTGATGAGCGGAGCGCTGTTGTTCTGTTTGTTTTGGGCTGTATTTTGCCACGGTCAGTACCTGGAAGCAGAGCCAGCACTTTGGCATTCACCACAATTGTTTGGGTCTGTGGATAATTGGTAGCTAATTAATTCATGATTGCTAATTTAAGAACAGCCTTCCAAAAAACATAAACATGTCCTTGACCACCTGCCAACATGTTTCTCACCAGCGCTCAACGCAATCTGCTCTTCCTCAGAGCAGAGAGAGAGAGAGAGAGAGAGAGAGAGAGAGAGAGAGAGAGAGAGAGAGAGAGAGAGAGAGAGAGAGAGAGAGAGAGAGAGAGAGAGAGAGAGAGAGAGAGAGAGAGAGAGAGAGAGCGAAAGAGAGAGAGAGAGAGAGAGAGAGAGAGAGAGAGAGAGAGAGAGAGAGAGAATGACAGAAATGTGGTTACTGGGGCTGGAAAGACTCTTCAGAAAACAGATTTAATGAGCTGATCACTGTGGGAGAGGAAACGTCATAAAAGAACAATAAATGACAATGAAGGACAAAGAGAGCCATGAAGGATTTATATGGCATTGTACTCAACTTCTGTGTTGTTCTCAATAATCGCTTCTGGCCATAGTGTTTTACTGATCCTACAGAAATACCTGTCTGACTGAAATAACTCCCATACTGCACGTCATCAGGCCAGCTTCTAAAGGCTGATGCTTCATTTCTGGTACTTGTTAAAACCAAAACACACAGGCAACTAAGGTTGGAAATTAACCCTTGAAATGGCAAGACCACACACACACACACACACACACACACACACACACACACACACACACACACACACACACACACACACACACACACACACACACACACACACACACACACACACACACACACACACACACACACACACACACACACACACACACACACACACACACACACACACACACACACACACACACACACTCACATAAAACATACATACAGTATATGCCAAAAGTTTGAACACATTTCTATTTGTAATGTTTTTGAAAGAAGTTTCTTCTGCTCATCAAGCCTGCATTTATTTGATCAAAAACACAGATTTCTTTTTTAATATTGCGATATATTATTATAATTTAAAATATTTGGTTTTCAATGTATTATACTTTGTGATCATTTATTTCTGTGATCAAAGCTGAATGTTCAGGATCATTCCTCCAGTCTTCAGTGATCATGATCCTTCAGAAATCATTCTCAGATGAGGATTCATTATGAGTGCTGGAAACAGTTCTGCTGACTAATATATCTGATGAAGAAAAGGTTCAAAAGAACTGCATTTATTCAAAATAAAAACATTTTCAAATAATATAAATCTCCTTTACTGTCACATTAACTCATCCTTGCTGATTTTTTTTATTTTTTTTTTATTTTTATTATTGATCCCACATTACTGACCAGTAGTGTATATTGTTGTTACAAAAGATTTCTATTTTTAAAACCTTTGCTTCATTTTTTTTAAATTCTTTTTTTAAAACGTTTTATTCATCAAAGTATTCTAAAAAAGTATCACAGGTTATGAGCATATATTAGTCAGCAGAACTGTTTCCAGCACTCATAATGAATCCTCATCTGAGAATGATTTCTGAAGGATCATGATCACTGAAGACTGGAGGAATGATCCTGAACATTCAGCTTTGATCACAGAAATAAATGATCATTTCATGTATAATACATTGAAAACCAAATATTTTAAATTGTAACAATATATCACAATATTAAAAAAGAAATCTGTGTTTTTGATCAAATAAATGCAGGCTTGATGAGCAGAAGAAACTTCTTTCAAAAACATTACAAATAATAATGTGTCCAAACTTTTGGCATATACTGTACTTATTTTTAAATTTTAATGTTTGTATTCTTCAGAATTTGACACTACAGGCTTTTGGGGAACATGTATTTGTCCATATCTCAATTATCATAGATTTGCATATATAAGCCATAAAACCCTGAAGTACAAATATAACACAAAAAAAAAGCATGCATATACTGTATATATACACAAGTTTGCGCATACACGTGCACACACATTTTATAGCTCATATGCAATTAATTCCAAATCTATGATAATTAAGAGATGAACAAATAAATGTTCCCTAAAAGCCTGTTGTGTCATATTTGACATTTATATTAACACAAACCCAAGTTGCTTCAGTCCAGCAAATGGACATTTACATTTAAGATTTCTGAGCAAAAAACAAAACAAAAAACTTTGAATGATAAAGAGTGAACAATCAATCAGAGGACAGAAGGCATGAAGTAGATCGTGTACAAGAGGTTTTCCACCAAAGTTTTGGACATATTAATAATTTATAGGCCCTAGAAATGTGTGTATTAAATATGACAGAGTAGGCTGTTATATATATATATATATATATATATATATATATATATATATATATATATATATATATATATATATATATATATATATATATATATTAGTCACGTCTGTTGTGAATGCAGCACAATATGCATTGCTAAACAAGTTATATATATTTTTTAAATTCATTTATACACCCAAACTAGCGACGTATCCTAAGGGATAAAAAAAGTAAAGACAGATTACAAAAAATGAAAGATTTATTCATAAAATTTCAACAAACGTAATAAGCTAACACTAAAATATATGCAAGTCCCCTTTAAATTTATATTTATATTGTTTGTATGTGAATATAAACATGAATGCAATGGCCAATCTAAAAAAGATAGAGTTATGCTGCACTGAACTCTGCACTCTCTCTAAATCTCGTGTACAACAAAGTGCAGATACAATGTGAAAGCAGAGATTCGTTTTACAGTGTGGACAGCTTCAGTGAATATAACAGGCATTTCTGCAAGAGGGCATAACTCGCACTAGACCAGGGTTCCTCAAGCCCGGTCCTGGAGGGCCAATGTCCTGCAGAGTTAAGCTCAAACCCTGATCAAACTCACCTATCTGTGATTTTCTAGCGATCTTGAAGACCTTGACTATTTTGAGTGCTAAAACTGTGTTGTGCTGCTTATTTTTATCAAACATTCGTCCTTCATTATTGCACCAGTTTTATGTCATTGTACATGCACAGATCTTTCCAGTGTCAGCTTTTTCAATGTGATCAAGTTGTTCTATTGAACTGATTAGAAAAGGTTGAAACCAGCCATGAAAATCCAAATAAATTTAATTTTGAATTGGCCAATTCATTCCGATTGACGTGGTTACATGTTTTATTCTGACTGTGCTACTAGTCCGATTACAGATCGGATTATTAGGGTCCATGTAAACAAAGCTATTGTGAAGCTAAAATCCTGAATGGTCATTGTAAAAGCACTCACAAGATGAGCCATAACCATTAAGAAATAACTGTTAGAACAGCAAATATTACTGACCGAGTGTCTGGAGGGTTTCTCAAACCAGCTGCATGATAACATTATACGCCAAGTTGAAATGCACCCAAGACACACTGTGATTGGATCATAATTGGATGACAGAAAACCTATTTGGAAGAGGTATGGGATGCGTTTTTGACCAGGTATATTCATGTTTGTTATCTGCATTAAACTGTCAAGAACTAAAGACAACATTTACATGTAAAAGTCCACAAGCTGTATACAACACACCCAAGTTATTGAATACAATTATTGTTAATGCTTGCCTGAATTTTAGTCTGAATTAATACACCAACACATTATAAATATAGAGTAACAAATTGAATAAAGACATGAAACATTTGTTTTTCCCACAGTGTCACTTGTTAAGGGCACTGCATATCGATTGATACGCTTGAGAGGAGGACAGACTCAGTCGGGTCAAAAGAACGCAGTAATATTGATCAACCTGAAGGGTTCACAAACTTCACGTGTTATAAATCAGAGTCATGATATCTTTGGTTATCCCCATCATTCGGCTGATGTGTTGAACACATAACAGAACTACAATAACAACAGTAATCGCAATAATAAAAAGGAGACAGAGATCAATGTTTGGAGCCCCTAAAGGGTCATGGTGATTGGGGATGAGATGGGAGGAAAAATTATATTTAAATTATTTTATGTTTGCTCAAATCACATTCGCTTGCAAAACTTTTGCATCCGCTTGCAAGCGTTTGCATTCCAAAGAATATTTGAGTTATGACAAGATGGCGATTAGCGAGCGAAAGCAAACTTGCTATGGAAATGCACATCTTTTGCAAACAAACACAAAAGTGGTGATGGAAATGATATGGAACGGGAGGGAAAACTACATTGCAATGCTTTTGGGAGTGAATGCTGAGTTTCTTGGGGAATTCAACACTTTTAGAAGAGAATGCAACAGTTTCACGAGCGAATGACAAGTTTGTTTTGGGATACCCACCATTTTGCATGCAAGCCCATTGATGGACCCCATTGACTTCCAAAGTATTCAATAAAATTCAATGGGGTCCATCAATTCTTCGGTTACCCATAATCTTCAAAATATCTACTTTTGTGTTCAGCAGAAGAAATTCATCTAGGTTTGGAATATCGTGAGTAAATGATGACAATTTTCATTTTCACTTCACTATTTGATGGTCCACTTGAGACATACCGAAGTTTCTCTGGGAAACGTAGACGCTTTGGGAGCATACGCAAAAAGCACTGAAGTATAATTTGTAGGGATGCACCGAATCCAGGATTCGGGTTCGGACGAATATTGGGCTTTTTGACTGGGTTCGGTTTCTGCCTAACCTTAAAATTGTTTTCCACCGAACCGAACCCCCTTGCACTACGCGATACTGGTCGATGATGCCGCGGTTGATTATGGCAAAGTGTTTACTAGGTGGACCGTTTGAATGCAGTAGGCTGTGAGAAAGTGAAAATGCAACTTGTGAACAGAAAATGTGTTGTTTGGCAGTACTTTCAGTCACAAGAATTCAAGTCGAGCTATATGTTCAATTTGCAATGCCGATTTGTCTCGTGGTGGCATGAAACCCTAAACAATAGCCGCTGGATGTCCAGTTCGCGAACGCATCGTTCTTTTTAACCGGATCTTTTGAGTGATCCGGTCGAACCAGTTCATCAAATCAGACTGAATTGTTCTAATCTATTCGGCCGAACCTCAAAAATCTGGATTCGGTGCATCCCTAATAATGTGTCCTTCCATCTAATATTTTTTCCATCCCCATGTCCCCTTAGGGACTCATCCCGAATTCATCCCGAGTTAACAGCCTTTAATTCCACCTCTGAATGCACGCAAAACTTCCAACTTCCCACCAAATGATTAAAAACCTACAATGCTCATTTAGTACAGAGTATAAAACAAAAAAACGAGTCCACAAAACTCTTAAAGAGCCATAATAGAGCGACATCTCCAACAATGGTATTGCTTCAAATGGATCATTAGTTGCCAAAGATGAACTAACTGCCTCTCACTGACCAACATCAATGAACTTGCAATACAAAGACACAGAACAAGAAAGTGAGATGTAAATCTACTCCACTCTGTTCATCTTTTGTCCATTTGCATGCCACTTTTGTTCGCTACAACTTGAATTTGCACATACAGATGCAATCACTCAACCCATTCATCTTGTCAACGTATGCATGGAGATTGAATTCCATCTCTCACCGGCATTCCTTTATATTCCACCTCTCTCAGAAGCCACAGAGCAGTCCTACAAAGATCCACAGAGACCTCTGCGGCAAATATTATTTATTAGACTTTTTTCATCATTGCAAAGCTGTGAGAAAGCAGTCTACAGTAACTGCTGCCTCCGTAAGCGTATTAAAGTTCCATCTGCCTCGTGTCTGCCAACCGCTGGCCCGACAGGGGGGCTAAGGGGGCATTTCATAAAGAAAATTCAATCCATCATGCTCCCACATGAAATTAATATATGTCACAGCCACTTCTGACAATTTAATATCAAGCTGAGAGAGACGCTCCCCACTGTACTGCGCCGCAGAGAAAAAGGCTACGATCTTTTCAGCTCACTACCAGTTTCAACTCGCCAATTCACTTTCCATTTCACTTATGAATGATTTAGCATTTAGGTCTGAATGCAATTTAATCGTGGGAGCACATTAAATCATGAGTCTTTCAAAATAACAGATTTTCTCCCAAAAATGTGAGGGTAGGAACGCTAAACCGGTTACAATAGCCGTTATTACATATAGATTCATCTCTGAAATCTGACTGTTGCAATATAGTTAACAAACACACACACACGTCATGAAGTCAATTCTGTATTAGTGTGGCAAGCTGCTACAGGGCTCAGGGACAACACCATTTTCTTTTATTCACTGAAGAAAAATCACTTTATGCACAGCCTCTCAGGCTTATTACTTACACCGGCCCCAAAGCATTTGAAGACTGAAGCCAGACTCCACTAGACCCCTGAAGGTGTGCTGTGGTATCTGGCAACAAGATGTTAGTAGAAGTTAACTTTCCCCAAAGCATCACACTGCCTCCGCCGGCTCGCCTTCTTCCCACAGTGCATCCTGGGGACAGGTGTTCCCCAGGTAAGCGACACACACACACACCTGTCCATCCACGTGATGTAAAAAAACATGTGATTCCTCAGACCAGGCCACCTTCTTCCATTGCTCCGTGGTCCAGTGCTGATGCTCACGTGCCACTGTTGGTGCTTTCGGCGGGGTCAGGGGTCAGAGATCACCCTGACTGGTCAGCGGCTATGTCGCCCCATAAGCAAGAAACTGAGATGCTCTGTGTTTTCTGACAGCTTTCTATCAGAACCAGCATTAACTTCTGGAGCAGTTTGAGCTCCAGTAGCTCGTCTGTTTGATCGGACCACACGGCCCAGCCTTCGCTCTCCACGTGCATCAATGAGCCTTGGCCGCCCATGACCCTGTGGCCGGTTCTCCACTGTTCCTTCCTTGGAGCACTTTTGATAGATACTGACCACTGCAGACCGGGAACAGCCCACAAGAGCTGCAGTTTTGGAGATGCTCTGACCCAGTCGTCTAGCCGTCACAATTTGGCCCTTGTCAAAACTTCTTCTTCTAACACATCTACTTTGAGGACAACATGTTCACTTGCTGCCTAATATACCGCACACACTAACAGGAGCCGTGATGAAGAGATCATCAGTGTTATTCACTTCACCTGTGTAAGGTCTCCTACAGTAGAATTAAACATTTAAAGCTGCAGTTATTAAGCACATACGACACTTTGGCATTCAAAACTACCTTACCCCAAACTGCAACAATAAGCTCATGAAAATGTATAGTTTGAGTTTTGAGATTTCACAGGAAATGTCAGGTTGGGGTCAGTCGTCTTTGTGTGGTTACGCCTGTGAACAGAAAGAAGCAGCCCTGGCTACTGTATGGCGTGTACTGAGGATGCAGCTGCTTTTAAACTTGTCATCTTGACGGCTGCTTTTAATCTAGAAAGGTCTGAACAGAAATCATTGCTGACATCTGGGGAGTCGCATGTTGTCAAAACCAAGAAACCTTGAACTGCGAAGAATCTGCAGTCCAAAAGGGAAAGCAGCAGAGCCCATGCTAAAACGAGAGTAAATATCAGCATGGCTTTTGAGAGGTGGCGAAGACTTCTTTTTTCCTTCTGGAAATGCTGGGTACACACAAAAAGAGTTTTAAAATGTGAGAGACCACAAACATGACAAATTGAAATCATAGATTTAACCGTTTTGTTCATCTAGTGTGTGAAGTGCCGCAATGTGACCAGGAAAGCACACCACACCAGCAGCCATATCACCCTGCAGCACAAGACTGGTTTCCCACTGAAGCTAAGCAGGGTTGAGCCTGGTCAGTACCTGGATGGGAGACCAACTGGGAAAACCAGGTAGCTGCTGGTAGAGGTGTTAGTGAGGCCAGCAGGGGGCGCTCAACCTGTGGTCTGAATGGGTCCTAACACCCCAGTATAGTGATGGGGACACTATACTGTCAAAGAGCACCGTCCTTCGGATGAGACGTTAAACCGAGGTCCCGACTCTCTGTGGTCGTTAAAAATCCCAGGATGCCCTTCGATAAAGAGTAGGGGTGTAACCCCGGCATCCTGGCCAAATTTGCCCAGTGGCTCCTGTCCATCATGGCCTCCTAATAATCCCCATATCCTGATTGGCTTCATCACTCGGTCTCCTCTCCACCAATCAGCTGGTGTGTGGTGAGCGTTCTGGCGCAATATGGCTGCCGTCGCATCATCCAGGTGGAGCTGCACATTGGTGGTGGTTGAGGAGATTCCCCCCTTCTATGTAAAGCGCTTTGAGTGCCTTGAAAAGCGCTATATAAATCGAACGCATTATTATTATTATTATTATTACCACACACAAACAGAGTCCATTCACAAATAACAGAGTCCTGCCTGACAACACAAATCTCGCATCAAAACATCTCAAATGTATACAAACATGGTGGACGACCGGCAAGAAGAAATTGCGCTTGGAATGCTTTTTATAGAAAATTCACGAGAAGTAAAATGTTTAAATGAAGTCATGGAGACAGTGTGAAAATTAACTTTACATTTCTGTCGGCTTGCTTTCTGATTGGGTATTGTTTCGTGTGTACCCAGCATAAGACATTTGAGTGGCTCAATAGGTAGCTAGATTTGTAATGTCATTTGATCTGCGTAATCATTAAATCTAAATGTTTGTAACATGATTTATTTTAATACAGTTGCATTTGGTCAGAACAAAAGTGACAGATGTTGTTCAGATGATTTTTTTCTCATACTTTTTATTGTCAGAGACGCTTATCATTCGTCGACCTCAATTATGGCTTGAAACATGTAAGTAGCAGCAACTTTACAAGTCCGCTCGCTCTAATATTAAAGGTCCGATGGCGTGAGTTTTTTAAACATTAATATGAGTTCCCCTAGCCTGAATATGTCCCTAAGTGGCTAAACATTTCGATCGGTGTAAACCGAGTTCTGGCTGTCTTTCTCTGCCTTTGGGAAACTGAGAGTCCAGACGAGCTGATCTTGAATCACTCGTATATCTGCAATGCACACTTGCCCAAACTGCCGTTTTAATGACGCTGCTCTAGTAATTATGCTCAACAGAAGCTCTTACTTCTAGACGCACCCTAGCGGCAGCAAATCTAATCTGCTCGCGAGTGTCGTCTAGCAACTCTCAATACCCTTCTAAGCTGTAATCGCCTAACTCTTGCCGGGCCAATCACATCGTGTATAGAGTCGGTGGGCGGGGCCATAATGACAACGGCCGAGTTGCGTTTGCGTGCTTCTAGTAAAAACAGAAACTGGCGAACGGCGGTCTTTCGAATCAGCTTTGACCGCGACTCTGGAAGACTTGGAGTTAAGCTTTTCTCTGAGAAAAGAACAAAGAACGGCACTGAAGTCATTCTTAAAAAGGGAAGATGTGTTCTGAGTTTAGCCGACCGGATACGGCGAATGTTTAATCTTTCAGCGAGCTCTGCTTCACCTTTGTTGCTCTGGTTGGTTGTAGCGCTATCCTATCGCGTGGAGAGGGAGTTTGAAAGACAACCGTTTATCCGCGCCTCAGCTCTCAGATACATACAAAATAAACTCACGCTCTCAAAAACTCGGTAGAATAACACTTCCTCAGACATCTTTCCCCAGATCCGTCACTCTGTCTCTCTCTCGTCTCGACTGGCAGTGAGTGCCGCTGCTGCTCGCGCCTCACTAAGCCACGCCCCTCCGCACATAATTCATTTCAAATGCAAAGATGCCAGCCAATCACAACAGCGGGTGTTTTCTAAACAGAGGGCTAATATCAGTATAGAAAAAATACCTTTTATTTCTAAATTATGACATTTTTTTATGTAAAAACCATACTAACAATATAAGTACATCTCAGGAAACATTATAAAATAATAATAAAAATCCATGCCATGGGACCTTTAACCTAGATAAATGTGCGCTATTACTATTAGGCTCATTTCTGTGTTTGCTCACTGTCATACAGGCGCTAAAGCGGTCACTTGCATTTAACTTCAAATACTCATTTTAGTCATACAGATAAGAGTACTGCAAACTGTAAAATGTCTACTTTTTATTTCTGTAAACTCACAATAACAACAACACGTGCTTTTGTAAAATACTAAAAACGATCAGGATGCACTTTCTGCCGTCTCTGTGAACAAAAATGAACTGAAACTCAGCGTATACTTGCCTCACAGACATGAGATGTATACCTAAAGAAAGCTTGAAATGTCTGCTCTTAAATGAACCAATTAAAATGATTATGTTATCTGAATGAAACGCGCATATAGGCCCATCCACTACTGTGGAGATGAGTTGATTTAATCTCTGCAGTTGAAAACACAAAAAACATTATTAAAATGTTTAGACAGTCTACTTGCTGTTTTTCTCACTCCACATTCATAATCATTACGCTAGCCGGGTGCGCTGTGGTGAGCTTTATGCATGCCTTTGAGCACTGATTAGGCTGTTTTCTATATAGGCAATTAAAGGCTAAATTATTATGATTTATGGCTCGTTAATATAAACGCACAATTAGTTGACTAATGGCTAAATGAACGACTACTAGCGCGACTAGAAAAATCTTCAGTTGAGGGCAGCCTTACATCAGACATGCAACAGCAAAACTGCCTAAGTTACTGAATGAAATAATGAAATGTTGAACCCACAAAGAGCTATAGGACTGTGAAGCTTTGTGGGTGTTGATGGACTTGATCTACTCCATGTTTTGATCATCGTTCTGAACCTGATCCAGATGAAGTTTTGAAAATGAAGCCCCTCTAAACTGATGGACAGTGTAAGATTAGATTAGACTGTATATACTGCACTTATGTCCATGCCCAGAATGTATAACCTGGCCTTTAGAGGAAGAAAGCATCTAAAAACTACACAAAAAAACACAGATAAATCAAACAGAAGACGCAAGCTGGAGACGCACAGAGCATTTGCAAGGTGGGAGGTTATGCGGTGGTAAGAGTGGGGTTGTTTGGAGATTTATGAGATTTAGAAATTGAGTTCAGGACGAGGCACAGGGCACAATATACCACAGCACAGCACCGCAACCGCAGAGCCTGTGACCTTCAGCGCTGGAATACAGGAATGATGATTTTCAATTAAACCGCTAAACCTTCCCAAGAAGGCCTTGCTCACAGCCTTTCATTGTGTTTCTCCTTGAGAAGACACTTCCTGAACATAGTCAAGAAGACAAATGACGATCAGGTGCTCAGATCAAAGACAGCGATACATGCAGTCCGTGGACATGCGGAAATAAGGCTCTTCCCTCATCCTCCGCATTGAGGTCACCACGTCTCATACTGTTAACACTCTGTCCTCTGGACATTAACAACCCCAACACGGACACATCTCTCACACACTCTTATTTTTAGTTACTGAACCAATCAACAGATTAGAGCAAACACTGGCGATGTGTGATGTGTGTTGACTTCTGTAGGATTGAGATCTGTTTTGGGGGTTTGTGGAGGGAGGATTGGGATTTACAGATGAAGGTTGGGGGAAAAACATTATATGGCATACATTTTATGAACTATTATATTACTTTTATGTGCTTTTTGAAGCCTGACAGTTACAATCACTATCCTCTCGTCCCTCATCCTGCTTCGCGGATGAAAACATCTATGGGCCAGATTTACTAAGAGCAATGCAAAAAATAGCAAAACATATACTAAGTGCACCAGCGCAAACCCTCTTTTGCCGGTAAAAAACTACTGTCGGGATTTACTAAAGACACGCTGTGAAGAATTAGGGCTGAAATGGCGTGGACAGGGTTATTTCTGACTTATTTTTAACTTAATGAATATGCATTTGTAGGAGTTTCCCTTTCAGACGCAACATTTCCGTGAGGAGAGCAGTGTTCGGTGTTATTAGTTACTGTAATTTAATTACTTTTCCCTTGAAAAAGCAAAGTAAGGGATTACTCTTATTTTTCTGTAATTGAGTTACAGTTACTTCTGATGTAATTGAACTAAATACTAAATATAATTATACATAATTCAATAGTGTACTTAACATCAACATTTAAAGTCTAACTTTAAAATGCATTTTTTTATGTATCCGTCTCGCCTTTTATGTACTCCGGTCAGTTAATAAGAGAGTAATTTATGTAGTTTTATATTATTTATTTGAATGTATTAAAAGAGCCGTTTAACCTTAATGTCTAACCTTGAATTGCTTTACTCGAGGTTGATATAGGATTTAGAAAGTAATTAAAATGTAATTAGTAATAAGTAATTAAATACTTTTTGGAGAGAGTAATTTGTACAGTAATCTAATTACACTATTGAAGATGTAATTAGTAACTAGTAATTAATTACTTTTTTAGAGTAACTTACCCAACACTGGAGGAGAGTATTTAAATGAATCATGGGAGGTGATTTACTAAGGTTTGTGCTTGTCGATTTACTGGTGTTTGTGCCATTGTTTACTGCCCAAAAAAGCATGTCTAAATCGCTAGACGCTAACTGTTAGATTGTGTTGGTCATTATAGAAATGATCTGGCAGAGTTCTTTAATATGAGGATCGTCAGTAGATCACACGCTGAACTTTCCACTCCAATAGGTGCTTTAATGGGATTGTGCTCTCATGCTAATTTGCCCTGTTTAGTAAATCTGGCCCTATGTGTTTTAAGAGGGTGAACTATTACATTCATTATGCTCCAGAAAAGCAAATATAAATTTATTCTGGGACACTGTACAAGACATTTACAAAGTCAGTTTAAATCTAGACTGAAAACGCATCACTTAACTATGACATGCACACAGAACATTATCAATTTCTATTATTAAAATCAGTTAAATAGTTGTTAGGCTGCATTAACTAGGTCTGCCGGAACCGGGAACACTTCCCATAACACCTGATGTACTCGTTACATCATAAGAAAAAAAACATCTACTCTAATGTTAGTCTCTCTGTTTATCCCGAGGTTTACTGCAGTCAGCCGGATCTAGGCCGTATCCAGATCAGATGGAGGATGATTCCGTTCTTCAACCAGAAGGATAAATATCCTGAATATTCGGACCTAATCTGACTTCTGGCCTGTAATGCTGCCTGAATCATAATCATACACTGTCTGTTCGTCGGAGAGGAGGAGAACTGGCACCCCGACTGAGCCAGGTTTCTTTTTGGTTCCTTGCCACCATCGCCTCTTTTGCCTTTGGCTGTTGGCTTGCTTAGTTGAGGACACAAAATATTCAACTCTATTAATGATGCGCTGGACTGAGCTGGACGATGACATCACTGTTTTCTCCAGAGGGGCTGTCCAGCCGAAATCAGATCATAATTTTCCTGTATCAGTGTGAAGCTGCTTTGAAACAATCTACATTGTAAAAAGCACTATATGAATAACGGTATAAATAAAGGCTCCATTGTGCTACTTTATCTGTCTGATTCAGAATGAGCAGAAATCTGTAAGAACTATATATAACGTGGAAAATTGGGTGACCAGATTGCAAAACGCACAGCTTAAATTTGGCTCACCTCACAAGTTAAAGGGGTGGTTCTGTGTTTTTTTCTAGGCTTGGTTGTGTTTATGGAGCGCAGTATAACATGTCTTAATACTTTTTTTTTTTAAACGCCGTATTTTTCTTATATTTGACCTTTATTCCACACTGCCATCTCCTCTGTCCTTTGAACGGCTCGTTTGCTTGCTTCTTCTATGAAGCCCATCCCTCCGAAAAACACAATGGTCTTAGATTGGTTAGATGGCCAAATATAGCTTTGTGTGTATTTATTGGCTGAAGTGCAGGGATGCAAACGTGTATGGTCAAAAAAAGAGCGAGGTTATGATCAGAATGATGTGCTTAAAGCAACACAGAGTCAGAGTTGCATGTCCTGGTCAGCACAAACGTTATTCTTGTTCTTGCCACCTCGAGAAAACAAACACATTTCTTTGTTCTTGCAGAGTATGTCCCAAGTTTTCCAGTAAGCATGAGCACCAGTGCCTCTGACGGCACACGTCTCCGTGTCATTGAGTGATACTTTTGGAAATTTTTTGTAATGTTTTAGCCTGGTTGCTATTCACTGCTGATTTTTTTTTAATTTCTGCTTTTGAGGTCAGAAAAAGATAGATATAAGGTGGAATAACATTCATAGCATAATACTCACTACTCTTGAGTACTTTTAAAAGGGCTACTTTTACTCCTACTTTGAGTAGCATTTAGGACAGCTACTTTTACTTTGTACCCGAGCAACAGCGCAAAATCATTCAGAATATTTTGAAGGCATAACAGCAGAATATTCTCTTTCATGATGAAAAAGTAGAGTCGATTCTAGACAAAAATTAGGAGAGATTTTATCGTAGTTTTGTTTTTAATGCAAAACATTTTAGTCTTGTCTTTTTTCGTCAACAATAATGCATGTTAATTTAGTCTTAGTCAGCATTTTTGGACAATTGTGCAGTCTTGTCATCGTCTCGCCTTAGTCATGGGAAAAAAGGTAGTTGACAAACATATTCAGTCTCATCTCGTCTGACGAAATGAACACTTTATTTTACTTTATTTTTATTCATATTTGTGTCTGCGCGTTTTCTCACCCGAGAATAATATTATCCACGTGATATTGTTCTTCTCAACATGAAAATGTGAAACAATATGAAATGACAACCATATACCGACTCAAGTGTATGTGTACGTTTGGCATGATAACTTCATTAGCGCTCATTCATCGCGCTCTACTTTATTAGCGTTTTTTTTTTTTCACACTCCTTGAGCTTATAATGCTTCTGTTCTTTAGATCTATATATTTTATTTACACATGTTGTTTAATGTTTTAAACTGAAAAAACCTTAAGATATGACGTAAGCTTGTTGTGTATAATGCCTAATCATAAGATTGTTCAGAAATGGGGACAAAAACTTGATGACAAATCTTTTTTCTCTCTCAAAATTACTTCCTTTAAATAAACAAATATTTGAATATTTGATTTTTTTAAGTCCAAGTATTCAAATACAATATTTTGGGAAAATGCCCATCTCTAGTCTCTGGACATCCCTTTATCCTGGTAGCAAAGCTCGCCGGAAATCGCCAGAACTTTTGTTTGGAGGCATGTTTTAGTTTAGTTTTTTTTCTTGAGGAAATTTGCAGGGAGTGAAGGCATACAGTAGAAGTAACAAATTTAGGTCTGAATCAGGGTAATACTGAAACGAGAAAGATCACAATCAAACCTCTTTTGTGTTCTTGACCTCACACTCCAGTTATAATATATATTAAACTGTCCGCTCAATGATAAGAAAACAACTGGACATTACCTGGTGACCCGCTTTGATCTGCTCCAGGACTTTGTCATAACAAACCTCCTCCATGTCATGAAGCTGCTGAATCTGTGACGAGAACATAATTACAGAGACTAAAATACAAGACATTTTATTTTGCATAGCACGAGATTTCTTGGCTGTTGGGTACCTTATTTGTAGTCTTGATGCCAACAAAGTTCTGGCCAAGTGGAACAGGACGGAAACGACTGTCAAAGTAGAACAATCCAATGAAAGGGTTCACATGCAGGAAAGACGCCACATCCAAGTAATTTGGCAGAGTTGCAGAGAGACCAAGTATGCGAATCATACTCTGGGTGGACTCCACCTGAAGAAAGAGGGATTTGAGGTGTTAAGAGTTTTCTTTTTGAAGGGTCTCTTACAGTACATTCCCATACACACATTAAACAGCTGTGATCATACCAGATCTGGTCCAGAAACCAGGTGCGACTGTCCAAACATTTACTATTGATGGGGAGAATTTGCATTGACAAAATCCAGTCGTTTCAATAGGAATCCACGCGAGAGGGAATTGTAGGTTAGGGCGAAACAACTCAGATTTCACATCGCGTGAAAACGTTTTTCCAAGCAAATTCACCACAGTGACCAGCAGAAAGCTGCTTGGTTAGTGAGTGACTTCTATGATACACACACTATTGACGACAGACCCGTTTGCAAATAATGCAGCATCAGGCAGCGCTAAAGTATATGATCACGTTATATGCTATTAAACCAATCAAGCATGATAAGACGTAAAAAAATTAATTCATTAATTCTATGCTGGCTGTGAAACTTCTGTCTGAGTGAAAGACAGACAGAGGCGCACGCACGCACGCACGCACGCACGCACGCAAAATTTGTGTGCACAGTAAGTCGCTTCAGACAGCATGCCGGTCGCATTGAGTTCTCTGAACAGAGAAAAACACACAAACGTATGCCAAAATGCCTGCTTTGTCGAGTATCCTCGTAAGCACAGTCTTAAATGACTTAAATAATGATCATACAAAGTCCATGGGATTTGTGTCAGATCCGCACCATGTGTGTCCGGTCTTAAAGTGACAGCAGCAGTGACTACCAGCAACACTGTGTAAAAACCTTGTGGCGACTTACAGAAAACGTTTGACCTCTGTCATTGCCAACAATGGGTATATAACAGTATTGAGATTAACTTTTGCTAATGACCAAATACTTATTTTCCACCATAAATTGCAAATAAATTCTTAAACAATCAGACAATGTGATTTTCTGGATTTTTTTCCATCTCATTCTGTCTCTCATAGATGAAGTGTACCTATGATGAAAATTACAGGCCTCTCTCATCTTTTTAAGTGGGAGAACTTGCACAATTGGTGGCTGACTAAATACTTTTTTGCCCCACTGTAAATTTGCTATTTATTATGATGGGTTAAGTTTAAAGATTGTTTTAAGTTCCCTTTAATAAAAAAAAAGATGATAACTTGTAATTATACTGTAATGCTGAATATCTATCATTTATGTTTAAAACATTAGACATCAGTGGCATGGTACTTCATTCATAAAAAGATGACATTACAACAAAAAAATATATTAATGATAAAATAGCACCTTTATGGGTATCTATAATGGCAAAAATTGCTAAGGCAGCTGGCTCCAGTTTTTAGAACAGAGCTATTTTTACAGCTAAAATATGTTCGTATTTATATCCAACACTGCAATTATATAATGAAGTGCAGATGACAGTATCTGACAGCCGTCACAGTAATACTTCTTTTGACAAGTATCGCCACCGTCTCACACTGCCAGATGTGCTATTGTGAAGATAGAATTAAAGTTTTGAAAAATAAACAACTCAAAACTAATGACAGTCAGCGCGTCTGAGACAGAGAGGCGGCTGCGCTATCGGTGGAGCTCCTGCGGTGAGGCTGACAGGGAAGATTGGTAAGGCCTTTAATATGATGCAGTAGCTGTCTGTCCAGGTAATCTAGATATCACACAGCTAGTCCCTATTTGTGGGTACAAAGAATGATGAAAACACTCATAGAAAATCCCTCTCCCAGGCTCAGTGCGAGCTCAGGTCACCTCCGCGAGAGCTCAGGATCTGCAGATATGGAGAACTGATCTCTCGTCTCAAACACACATTCTCCTGTTATGTTAGGGATCAAACGAAGCAGAACTGAGGCAAAAGCACTGAGCATACATTTCAAACACACAACATAAGACAAGTCACACTGAAAAACGAATATCGTCACACTGAATTGAGTTAAGCTTTCCCTTACAATAAAACACAGCATGATTTAGGGCTGAACTATATATTGTTATCGTATCTATATCTAGATCTGAACTTTCAAGATATACCTATCGAAAAAAGCAACGATATAGACGATATAGATTTCCCGTCCGCGCTCGCCCTGCATACAACTCTGGCAGTCACAACAAACATCCGTTTTACAAGTGCCCTTGAATACTAAAGCCAGCGCGCACACACTACCAGGGACGTGGGAACTATATATTGTGTGTGTGTATGTGTGTGTGTGTGGGGGGTGTTCCATGGTATATAATATGTATATATATGTATATATATATATTTTTTTTTTTTTTTGTATGTGACAATTATTTCTCATAAATGTGACTTGCAAATACTAATACTGTGTTTGACCCCCTTTCAGAACTGCCTTAATTCTATATTAGGCATTGATTCAACAAGGTGCTGAAAGCCTTATTTAGAAATGTTGGCCCATATTGATAGGATAGCATCTTGCAGTTGATGGAGATTAGTGGGATGCACATCCAGGGCACGAAGCTCCCGTTCCACCACATCCCAAAGATGCTCTATTGGGTTGAGATCTGGTGACTGTGGCGGCCATTTTAAGTACAGTGAACTCACTGTAATTTTCAAGAAACCAATTTGAGATGATTCAAGCTTTGTGACATGGTGCATTATCCTGCTGGAAGTAGCCATCAGAGGATGGGGACATGGTGGTCATAAAGGGATGGACATGGTCAGAAACAATGCTCAGGTAGGCTGTGGCATTTAAAGGAGTACTTCAGCGCTGGGAAGATGAATCTGTATTTAAACTGGGTCCTCAATGTAGTAGAAATGTGAAATTATTTTTTAATTTGGTGCCTTCTAGACTGAGAAAAGACAAAACATTTATTTTTGTCTCATGGGGATGAAAGACTACAATTCCCAGAATGCTTCGCTGCCCTATGAGGCCATTCCCAAAGCGACCAACTTGATTACAGTGACTGAGTTGGAGAAGACACTACAATTAAAAACTGAACGTGTCTGTTCAATATAATGAGTGAGTCACCGCGCGAGTATCACAGCACTGAGCGCTAACTGCACAAGTGAAAAAAATGAGCTGATGAGGTCTCGTGATGAGAGCTGAGGTAATCACGACTACACTCGCGGCATACGTTCACAACGCGAGTTCAGTCTGGCACGCGTTTCAGTTCATGCCTTTGCAAGCTTAACTTTCATAGAAATTAATTTGAGAAGTTAGAAGACTTACATTGCTCACCATAGCTCCGTTTAAATGAGTGCCTGTAGCTGAGCTCTCCCTGCGAGCTGAGTGTAATCTCCCATCCCCCATGCGCAGATTCAAAACATGCGGAAATGGCTCCCTCTGCTGCCTGTAGTCTTAAGCCTTTGGTCAAACGTTCCTCCTATGATGCAAATATCGTCAATTTGCATCATAGGAGGAATTTTTCCAGAAATAAAATGCATAAATCTCTTGTCTCAGGGGGATATGAGGGGGGAAAGCACATTCATTTGAATATACTCCAGGGTTTCTACTGATACAAAGCCATATGCTAATCGCTGAAGTAACCCTTTAAACGATGCCCAATTGGCCCTAAGGGGCCTAAAGTGTGCCAAGAAAACATCCCACACACCATTACACCACCACCACCAGCCTGCACAGTGGTAACAAGGCATGATGGATCCATGCTCTCATTCTGTTTACGCCAAATTCTGACTCTACCATCTGAATGTCTCAACAGAAATCGAGACTCATCAGACCAGGCAACATTTTTCCAGTCTTCAACTGTCCAATTTTGGTGAGCTTGTGCAAATTGTAGCCTCTTTTTCCTATTTGTAGTGGAGATGAGTGGTACCCAGTGGGGTCTTCAGCTGTTGTAGCCCATGCGCCTCAAGGTTGTGCGTGTTGTGGCTTCACAAATGCTTTGCTGCATACCTCGGTTGTAACGAGTGGTTATTTCAGTCAAAGTTGCTCTTCTAACAGCTTGAATCAGTCGGCCCATTCTCCTCTGACCTCGAGCATCAACAAGGCATTTTCTCCCACAGGACTGCCGCATACTGGATGTTTTTCCCTTTTCACACCATTCTTAGTAAACCCTAGAAATGGTTGTGTGTGAAAATCCCAGTAACTGAGCAGATTGTGAAATAGTCAGACCGGCCCGTCTGGCACCAGCAACCATGCCACGCTCAAAATTGCTTAAATCACCTTTCTTTCCCATTCTGACATTCAGATTGCAGTTCAGGAGATTGTCTTGACCAGGATCACACCCCTAAATGCATTGAAGCAACTGCCATGTGATTGGCTGATTAGATAATTGCATTAATGAGCATATATATGTGTGTATGTGTGTGTGTGTGTGTGTGTGGTATTTTGTATTTTTTTGTTGTATGTGATTATATTTCATAGTTTGAACTTAATCACTCCATTTCTTTTCTAATGAAAATGGACTTCCATGCATTACAACGGTGAGGCTGAGTAACATGCCAAAGATAAAACTCAGTGATAGTAAACAGAGTTTGTTTAAATCACTAACCCTAAGTACTGTAAGAGAAATGACACAATGCTCGCCTTAAAAAAACACAACTAAGAAGATAAAAACCCCAGCTCTTCTTTGGAGCTCAGAGACACTGCGCTGCATCTACAGTTGTTGGATGCGATCCCATTTCCTCGGCAGGACCGTATAATGATGCTGGCCTGTGGCAGGAGGAAGGTCAGGCATGCGGATCACCCTTACGGGTCCATCCTGCTCTTTTGTGGTCACCCGAGGACAGCTAGATCTTGGAAGGCCATCTGTTGTGCTGGTTTACTGATGCCTTCTTTATAGTCTGAACACGGTTTCACTTCATAGTGCCTGGCAAAAACTGGCACATGACACACCTGCCTGCAGCACGCCAATGGGTGTCTCTCTTGCTTCAGGTGACATTTGAGGCATTATGAAGCTCACTGAAATCTGACTTGGCATGGCTTCATTTTTACAGAGATCTCAGCTTTTAAAAACCTTCTGAAAAAAGTGAAAGAGCAGTAATCATCCCACCTGGACCTCATTGATTAAAAGAGCTTCTATCAGTGATTTGAAAATTATTGGTGACCGGGTCAAACACACGGTGTGGTTCTCCAGCGTTGTGCGAGATTGCAAAAAAACTGTCCAAAAAATGATTAATCTATATAAATAAATAAAAGTTATTCACACATCCCACAGCCAGACTATCATTCAAAAGTTTGGAATGACTACGATTTTTGTATCTCTTGAAATACGGCTTCACCAAGGCTGCAAAAAATAGTAATATTGTGAAATAATATTACATTTTCAAATAACTTACCTAGTGTAATATTTTTTGAAATATAATTTATTCCTGTGATCAAAGCTGAATTTTGAGCATCATTACTCGTCTTGTCACATGATCCTTCAGAAATCATTCTAATATGAGGATTTCGCCCTGAGATGGATATAATGATGGATTGACCATCTGTATGTCTATCTATTTATCCATCCATCCATCCATCAATATATATGTCCATCCATCCATCCATCAATATATATATATGTCCATCCATCCATCCGTCCATCCATCCATCCATTCGTCCGTCCGTCCGTCCGTCCGTTCCGTCCATCCGTCCATCCGTCCATCCATCCATCCGTCCATCCATCTGTCCATCAGTCCATCCATCCAATATATATGTCTATCCATCCATCCATCCATCCATCCATCTTTCAGTCTATGTCCATCCATCCATGAATCCATCAGCCGTATGTCCATCCATCCATCCATCCAAATTTGCCCACTGGCCTCTGTCCATCATGGCCTCCTAATCTTCCCCCTATCCTGATTGGCTTAATCACTCGGTCTCCTCTCCACCAATCAGCTGGTGTGTGGTGAGCATTCTGGCGCAATATGGCTGCCGTCGCATCATCCAGGTGGATGCTGCACATTGGTGGTGGTTGAGGAGATTCCCCCTTCTATGTAAAGCGCTTTGAGTGCCTAGAAAAGCGCTATAAAAATGTAATGAATTATTATTATTATTATCCATCCATCCATCCATCCATCCATCCATCCATCCATCCATCCATCCATCCATCCATCCATCCATCCATCCATCCGACCACGCATCCATCCGTCCGTCCATCCGTCTGTCCGTCCGTCCGTCCATATGTCCATCCGTCCATCCATCCGTCCGTCAATCAATATATATGTCTATCCATCCATCCATCCGTCAGTCTGTATGTCCATCCATCCATGAATCCATCAGCCCGTGTGTCTATCCATCCATCCATCCATCCATCCATCAATATATATATGTCTATCCATCCATCCATCCGTCAGTCTGTATGTCCATCCATCCATGAATCCATCAGCCCGTATGTCCATCCATCCATCCGTCCGTCCATCCGTCCGTCTGTCCATCCATCCGTCCATCCGTCCGTCCATCCGTCCGTCCGTCCATCCATCCATCCATCCATCGATCCATCCATCGATCCATCAGTGCGTCCGTCCGTCCGTCCATCCATCCATCCATCCATCCATCCATCCATCCATCCATCCATCCATCCGTGCGTCCGTCCATGCATCTGTCCGTCTGTCCGTCCATCCAGCCATCCATCCTTCCATCCGTCCGTCCCTAGTATTATTGCGCACACTGCTGGGGAACCGGTCAAACACATGGTGTCTTTATTAAAAGTGGTTCCCCAGCTTTGTGCGCAATAATACTAGGGACAGACAGACAGGAAGACATATAGATAAATATAGTAAGGGTGGGCCTGAATAGTTTAAAAAACTTAGTTGGTGCAGGATGTTGTTTTCTGTTTTCAGGTTCACGTGGCTGTTCTAGATTGCATTTCTAGATAACATTTAGAAGAGTTGTTTTCTCAATAGAATTCAAATAGGTCACATTTCATCAGTGTCAGGATAGGAATGGCTATTGGAAATCTCATCACACTTTTCATACGCATGCACAAATAAGCCAGGTTTCAGGCATGTTGAGCTGATAATTGGCCTTTTCAGTTCGTACGGGAACTTAGCACTTATAAAAGCTCTGAAACGCATGATGTAAATACCTAATAAACAGCCTAACCCTTAAAGCGTCTTTACAAGTTAAGGCTGCTCTGTGCCAGCTCAAAATTCAGTGTAAAGATGCAATGCAGCATAAAAGCCAGATTAAATGATGCACTAGTATCAAAGTATGCAGTTATAATTGCTGTGCCACCTCTGAGCAGCATTAAACAGCCTGTGTGAAGACACCTAAATGCCACTTTGAAAGAGCTTCTGTGCCGCCTTTACAGTGTAAATGTGACATAATTCACTCACCAGCATATTTCTTACACCATGACCGCTAAAGTGAGAGAACTTGCGTTCAATACACAGCTCAAAACACCAAGAGGCATGGAGCGGACTGCTCTCTCGATGGCAGAGAAACGTGCTAATGCACAACAGCCGTTTACACAACAGCATTGGACACAGTGCTACAGGCCTAGCGGACATGACTTGATAAAGTACATGATTTGTGAATGATGAAATTTCCTTCCAAATGTGCAGAAAAGCTCCCTTTCAAGAGGTTATAAAGTAAAAGCTTTCAGAACTCTATTATCTCAGTGTTTGTCCTTTGAGGACTGTGTGACACTTTTACAGTAGGTCCACTTTAAAAGACCGGCTCTTTCTTTTAATAAACGACGTGGCAGAGTGCACTTTTATGTCTGTGAGGTAACAGTAATGATCTGTCTCACTGCCCTTGCAGAAGACGACCATGATTGAGGAGGGTAAAGGAACAGCATATAAATAATGTGTACAGACGCATGCCAATTGAGAGCCAGAGCTGGGATCATTGATTCTGAAAGGCTTCCAGCACATTCACAATCATGATGGCTGAATTTGGGTCAAAAAGTTCCCAAATAATATTCTCCACCATGAACTTTCTTATGCATCTATCTCAGTGGTTCTCAACTGTGTTGCAGGTGTTTTCTGACAGCACATTAAAAACAAGAACGCTAAATGGACATGAAATCCTACCCATCCTAAACATATAATCGTGTGCAGTTTGTTAGGATAGAAAAATAAACTATTTATTTCCCATGTATTTGTTAAAAGTGTGTAAACGCTGCTGGCAAAAGGGTTTACACTTCTTCAAACGGCTTACTTGAAGAGCCCATAATAATGTTGATTACCACCAAAATATAATGGGGCTAAAGGCACACCTTAAGAAAACATTTGCTTTTTACAACTCCCATAGTGTATGAAAGGAAAAAATATTAACATTAATGGAGCAATAGATTTTGTGTGAAAATAAATCATAAAAATGGTTTATTTTGTGTAAAAATCCCTAGTGATGAATGAAAGTTGACTTTACTGTACTATAGTAGGTGTGCTTAAAGCTGTTATAAATGACCCTGGACCATTAAACCAATCATAAAGGTCTTTTTCTGGAGATCAGAAAGCTGAATAAATAATCTTTCCATTGATTTTTTTATTGTTTGTTAGGATAAGATAATATTTGGAGATGCAACTACTTGAAAATCTGAAATGTGAGAGTGCAAAAAAAATCTAAATATTAAAAAAAATCGCCTTTAAATTTGTTCAAATGAAGTCCTTAGCAATGCATATTAACAATGATAATAGAGTGCCGAAGTCATGACGTCACTTTGTAGGCCAACCCGGAAGTTAGCGGCGCATGGGTTCCCTCGATCAAAAGCCTATGCTTTTTCCCCATAGACTTCTGGACAATCGCAAAAAATAAGATCTGTGTTCAACAAAGAGTTATGACCCTTACACGTTTTGTCTATCAAGATAATCTTTACAAGTGAATCCAACATGTATACCGTTTGAAGCCTAAATAAAGCCGTCAGATATAAAATGCTAGGGGTAGGCTATAAACGGACTACAGCACACAGTCGCGGATCTACGTCATCATCAAGCTTCCTCAAACTTTATTTAAAAAACACGTTCGCCCATTATGACCTGCGCTGTGTATGAACACTTATCCACTTTTTCATGAGAAATATCGCCCATTCGTTTTTTCCAAAAATGTTAGAAACTAATTGAGTTTATGCGTGCCTCTCCGAGATTTGTTTTCTCGTTTGTTAATGTTTTGTTTATTCTTTTATTATTTAGTTAGTTTATATAAAGCTTAATATTATTGTATTTGTGGCTAAGATTAGGCTATTATGCCTGATCATCGTGCCCCAAATAGACTTTAAAGATTCTTTTACTGTATTATGTTTGATTGTATGTTTGCATACCATTTGTTAATTCGCCAGAAAAAAACTGTGCTTTTACCGCCTCAGAAGCACTAATGACGTAAGCTATAAGTTAGCCGTATCAATTTACAATCGTATGTCCTTTTTCTTAGACGATTGATCATATATCGAGGAGAGAACCGCTATAAATCTGGACCTGTAGAACAGCGCAGCTTTCATTCGACGACTTGTGGTTCCACCTCGGGACAAAACAAAACACTACAGTCTCTCCACAGAAATGAAGAACTGGTAATCGGTTACTGTAATATCACAGATTTCTGTGTACAACAATATTTGGAAACACCACTATTTGAAAGGACTAAATATATAACTTTATGTATATTTATTGAAAGGTAAACTTCTAAGAACGTGAGGCTGAAACGCAGGCTAGTTTTGTATTTTTATTAAACATTTACTTACAGAATTCAAATTCAAAATTGAAACGCGGGCTGGTGAGAGCTCCTGTTTGTCACGATGACGTCTAAAGTCCCGGCCAAATGATGTAGTCCCTTTTAGCAACTTGTTAGCAACCGCCGTTTTTAAGACACAATAAAGTTAAAAAAAAAATCACAAGCAGGTTAGAACCAGTGTGTTTTATGTAATAGATCAAAACGTGAAAATATTTAGAGGCTTTGTTAACCACAGACCTTATTTCAGGCTATTTAGCAAAAACCCACTCAAAAAACCCATAGACTTAAGAGCGAGGGAACCAGAAGTGCTAAAATACTAACTCACTTCCGCGTTTTGGCCTACAAAGTGACGTCATGACTTCGGCACTCTACACATTTCTGATATAGTTACAGTATGAATTTTACAAAAAATCTTCTTGAAAAATCTTCTTGAAACATGGTCTTTACTTAATATCCTAAAGATTTTTGGCATAAAATAAAAATTTATAATTTTGACCCATACAATGTATTGTTGGCTATTGCCACACATATACCTGTGAGAAACAGGACTGGTTTTGTGGTGCAGGGTCACATATATGGTGAAAAACTGGCTGCTTAGAGCATCAACATTTTGAAGACATTTTTAAAAGCCAAAGACTCAATAAATTGCGTATTGTTGGGCCTAAGCTGCAATTTCAATGATTGATTTTAAGGGCTTTTTTGTTTACTTTTGAACAATATATATATATATATCTGTGTCCTGAAGCAAAACCAGCTTGACACACAGGAGCTCTCATAGAGCATTTACTGTACATTATGCTTTTTTATGGCAGTGAATCTAACACAACAATCCTCATCCTTAAATAGTAATTGAAGAGAGTAGGATAGACCCTTCACATTTAACTCCGCTCAAGTATGGCCGTACTTGCCTGCGAGGAGAGATATGAAAATCATAATTTAACCATCCCATAATCAATTCTGTTTCCCAAGGGTGTGTGAGTGCGCTATCTTTAGACGGCACTAAGGCTGGCAGTCCAGCTAAAATAAGCAATGCAATCTTCTAACTTTTTGATGTAAAAAAGCTTAGCAGTTGACAATGTCTGAACAAAAAATGGCAAAAACATGCATTACAGTATAGAAGCTAAAAGATTCAACAACCATAATATATCAACCTTGTTTTTTGTTTTTCCTCCTGACGAAAAAAGCCAAGTAACACTGTTTCCCCTCTCCTCCACCATCTTTTATTAATGATGCTCCTCATTTTGCTACTTCCACAGGCTGCGATCTTGCTTACTGTGCAGAGATCAATAATTCAAAGTCTCATAAAGACAGGAATACCTTCAAATTGTGTTGACTTTTGGCTCTGCCACTGCGCACATACCCTAATTAAAATAAGAGACACGGGGAAACATTTCTGCTGTGTATTGTGGGGAGAAATTCTTTGATTTTTGTGCCATTAGTGCTATTTCTTTCTGTAAACAAAAGAGACTATTGTCCACCTTACCGTTTCATAAGACCAATAAAAAATGGACCATCATGATTGGTGTGTGAAAATGAACAAAACATACAGTGGAAAGAAATAGTCAAACAAATATGGAATTCAATAGTTTCACAAATCAACGAACATTTGTGTTGGACAGAGTCATTTTGGCTGAGAGTGTGTTTGGGTCTGGTAAAGACTGGGCAGCTGGATTGGTTGACAAGAAAAGCATCATGTCTAAATATAGCTATTGCACATAATTAATATTTCAGACCACTTGACCTTAGTTTTAGAAATATTCAAACAAAATTGATGTCAAAAACAACATTGAATGCAGAAGCTTTATTGCATCAAATCTAAGGCCAACTATTTATTTGGCTGTGTTGTTTGCATTTAAATTATATTTATATCACTTAAATTATAAAAATTTGTTAAGATTAATGTTATCAACTGATAAAAATACTTTTTTCCCCATTTTTTTAAACTAATCTGGATTAAATCAAACCTAAAATTAAAATGTGTAATATGTTTTATAGGATTTGATAAAAATGTTTAAATTGAATCTCAAAACTAATCTCTAATGATTTATTATATTTTAATTTATTTACATTTATTTATTCATTTTTTATTCAAATTTATTTATTTATTTATTTAAATGTATCCAAATGTTTATTAATTAATTTACTTAAACGTATTCATTCATTCATTCATTCATTCATTCATTCATTCATTCATTCATTCATTTAAATGTATCCAAATGTGTTTATTTATTTATTTAAATGTATTTATTTATTTATTTAAATATATCCAAATGTTTATTAATTAATTTACTTAAACGTATTCATTCATTCATTCATTCATTCATTCATTCATTCATTTATTAAAATGTATCCAAATGTGTTTATTTCTTAATTTAATTATATTGTATTTATTCATTTTTTTAAATGTATTTTTTTATTTGTTTAAATATATAAAATGTATGTATTTATTAAAATGTACACATTTAATTAAATTTGTACATTTATTTAATGTATGCATTTATGCTAGTTTGTTTGTTCATTCATTTAAATGTATATTTTTTATTTCAATGTATTTATCCAAATGTGTTTATTTATTAATTTACTTAAATGTATTAATTAAATTAATTAATTAATTAACTAACTAATTAATTAATTAATACATGTACTTAAATGTATTAATTAATTAATTAATTTAAATGTATCCAAATGTGTTTATTTATTTATCTAAATTTATTTGTTTATTTATTTAAATGTGTTTAGTTATGTCAATTTATTATTTATGTATTTAAATATATTTATTAAAATTTACCCATTTATTTAAATGTATGCATTTATGCAAATTTGTTTGTTCGTTCATTCAATCATTGGGATCTTATGTTAATTTCTGAGGATAAAATGAGTAATAAAACCAATCAAATTACAATATTATTGAAAGACTTTTTCAATTTTTAAATGTTTAATAGCACAGACATGTTAATACTTTTACATATAAAAAGTATTATAACATCTTTTAATTTAAGTGAACTTAGAATATGTTCAAATACATGCATTATAATAATATCACATTTAGCTGTGCCTTTAATATAGTATGTTATATATAGTATAGTAATAGTGATGTTTCTGTCTGTCAGTATCAGCTCTCTCTGTTTGAAGGAGAGCAGTCAGTTTATGTTTCCCCCCACCAAGATCATTTTGTGAATTAATTTTCACAATATTTATTTTCAATAATATACAAAATATGTATCACAACTAGAAAAACAACAGTTGGTATCGATACGACATCAGCATCGCAACTATTTATTTAGCTTAGCTACTTCAGGGAGGGAAAAACAGAAGCTGCTTTAATGTAAAATATTTTCAACGCGTTAAAATGAAATTACTAATAGCATAATTAATTGCAAATTAATGTGTTATTTTTGACAGCCCTAGTTAAAATGAATAAAAAAGGCCACACACACACATGCACGCACGCACGCGCACACACGCACGCAAACGCGCGCACACACACACACACACGCACGCACACACACACCCCTATGTTAAACGTTTGGTATCCATGTCACTTCTTTAATTTAAATGTTGCTATAGTCACTCAAAACTTTGCAGTTTGTAGAAGGCTAAAGAGGAGAGGGCTCCGAACTGAGACCAGGAGAACACCGTTAGTGACTGACAGCGGTTTATATAACATATTATATTTATAGGACACTATGTCAATCAAAAGACTTAGTTACCATGAATAATATCTTGACATTGGGAACATTCATCAGTTGAACAGGTTCACCTTCACTTTGTACATAGATAATGTAGGAAGAGGCCTAAAGAAGTAACAGTCAACCTTATCACCGCCTTCATGTAAGGGAAGGACAGTCAGTTGCTGTTTTCTAAGCCATGGACATTAAAGAGTGCCTAAATACTTAAAATACTGGATTATGGATGCAGTGACCTTGAGGAAAATGGGTTAAGACCATCAGGTTTCAAGAAAAATAGACTTCAGATCTCCTTTAAAGGCAGGGAATCAGTAGGTGCGTTTACATGGAGCACTGTAATCGGTTTAAAAGTCCAATCCGAATGAAAATGCTCTATATAAACTTAATTTATCCAGAATAAAAATGCCCAAACCTATGTGTGTCCTTATGTGACGTGATATACAGGGCGCCGTGCTCACACCAGGCTATAATCTTAACAAGAGAGGAAAGTAAACTTTTATAAAGATAATGTTGGCATAATGACACAGACATAGCCTGGCTACACCATCTCATCTCGACAGTGTTTGTCTCAGGTACTTTTTACTTTAACTGCACCTGACAGAATATTTTTTTTTTTCTGAGATGATGATATAACACTTTACGACAAATAAATAGCTTTTATAAAACCATATAAGTATTGAGATTGAAAATCAGCACATAAACCATATCAGTTTAGATAACGTCTCATGTAAACAGTCCACTGAATCTTTCAATCGGAATGATAAAAAAAGTGTGCTTGTAAACGTGACTAGTGACAGGCAACAGAAAGGATGGGCGATCATTTAGGGTGACAACCCTACATACACAGGGTCAGACTTACTAAAACAGGGCAAATTAGCATTCCCAAAAAAGTGCTGATAGGAGTAGGAAGTTCTGTACGTGATCTACTGACGAAACCCAAATTAAAGAACACAGATCACAATCTACCGTCTGGATTAAGACGTGGCTTTTTTTTGGGTGGTAAATAATGGCACAAACACCAGCAAACTGACGAGCGCAAACATTAGTAAATCACTGATTCATTTAAATAATCTCCTCACATAAGTTTTGCATCTGATAGGGAAACTCCTAGGCGGGGTCCACACAGCCCGATCTGGCAGCAATTACATTTTTGTGTGTGAATGAGTCTTAAGGCTGCATTCAGACTGTCCGTCCAAATCTGATTTTTGTCCATAACCAATTGAAATCTGATCACATTTAGGGTGCGTTCACACTTGTAGTTCAGTTAGTTTGGTTCGTTTGGTCTGGAGCAAAAAACAATGTAGCGACTCAGGCGAATCAAACACACAATCGCCAGTTACCTTTAACAAATATGTTTTGAAAGTGTGCTGATGGACAGACCTTCCCCCAACACAACAGAGAAGGATTCTTCAGCTACCCTGGAAACCATCTGATAAGATCTTTTATGACCGGAAAGAATGTGGCCACATGAAGTCTTATACACAAAGACTTTAAGACACAGAGCTTTTGCCTCAAATTATAGACAAACCATCTATAAATGAACATGCACCCCAGGACATTATATGTAAACACATAACTGTCTTGTAAAATGTTTATTCTGTATGGTATTTTGCATCTTTTTGTCTTTGTCTTAACAAAGTACTAGTTCAGATAACCTCATATATGTCATGTCTCCTATCAAATTAATGCTCACTTCACGACTTACACTTCCATGTATATCACTTATTCAGAAAATGCAGTGTGTGTTTGTTGCATTAATTATAGTATGAAGACTCAGAGACCCACTGAGTCGAACTTTCAAACAAAGGGCAATAAATTCTGCTGAGGAATTTCCCGCCGGGAAATCCCAACACTCTCATTGGTTAAGTCTAACCCTGGAGGGTGGGACTATTTCCAGACCTTAAAAAGACCAGTGAAGACAGGCTCTTCCCTCTTCCTCTCCTCTCTCTTCTCTCTCTGGCTGAACCAACACGTCATCGTGGCTGGCCCTTGAGCCAGGCCACCAATGCAGGCCCTCCAAACAGGCCTCAGCCCTTCCAAAAATCTTCTCTTCTACAATCCGATCTTCAAGAACACGAAGCCTCGCTAAAGCAAACAGCCGCTTCCCTCCCAACCTCGGAAAGGACCGCCGGACACGCAGAGACACGCAGAGACACATACGCACACAAGTGAGAAGCCAAAACGAAACCAAAAAGAATGCAAGTATTCTATTTCTTACTGCTGTAAAGAGGGTGTGTTATTTTCCCGTTGGGATAAATTAACTCCGTGAAGGTCGTATTTGGTTGAACTGAAGGAAAGCTGTTTCTTACCCTCCCCCACTCTCTTTGTCTCTCTCTCTCCCTCTCTCTTTGTCTCTCTCTCTCTCTCTTTTATCTCTCTCTAACTTCAGTCTATTCATTATTCTCTTTTATGTATTCTTTCGTTAATATCTATACTTCTACTCTCTTGATGCATATTTAGTATGTACTTTCTGTGTGAATTGTAGTGTTATTTTTAGTCTGTGTTTATTAAACCTTCAAAAGACATTTAATGAGTTGAATCTGTTATTCTGCCACATACACAAAGTCAATGAAACTTGCGATCTAAACGTTACCTAACTGCTTATGCTACTATGTTAGTAAAGTAAACTGTATGACCATTTGAAATATTGAACTTATCCTGATCAGTAAAGTTAATGTTTCTTATGCGCTCGTAAAGCAGTAATCCCTTTATTGAGAATTGATTTGAAAAGTCTATAACTAATTTGCAGGACAAACTTAGTAGGATAATTTCAAGCAATTCCGTAAAGGGTTACTTGTATTTAATTAAACAATTTTCCCTATCGGAAAATTTTAATACGTAATGAACAACTGGCAAATTATATTCATAAATTCATGAATATTGAATATTAAATCCCTTTTGAGTTAATTATTCCCCGAGACATTAAACTCATGAGTCGTTGTTGTTACAACAAATACAAAACATAGTCCTGGTCGGCTTACGTTCACACTGGCATTTTTAACAGCGAACCTAAAGTTACCGAACCAAAGGCACAGGGAGACGCTCACAACCTGATTGGTCGGCTTATATGACGTAGGAGCTCGCTTACCGAACATTTAGAACAACGCTGTGTGCTGATTAAACGCCATCATTTTATGAGTGTACATATGGCATTATTTTTACCCGTTGAGAACTCATGAAGAGCTCATAAAATGTTCAAAACATTCAAAACAGCAGCAGGATTTCCTCCGTTGTGCAGAAAAGAGACCGGCGTCTCTTATGTAAAAGTCTGTACCGTCTAATAGGCAACACAGGTCCTTTGATGATAAGAACCAGGTATGCTTTTTGTGTTTTTTCTAGCATTTTCGACACATGCTCGTCGGACCAAATATTGATGAGGCACTTTACCTCCTCATTGCTCTACGCTTGCCCTCTAACATTAACGTTACTCATTTTGGATACACGATGGCGCGTTGTCAAATCAGCTGACTATGTGTCGCATCTTATGACATTACGTCCTGTTTTTGGTCCGTTTACATGTCTTTGGTCCGTGTTGCGTTCATATATCAATCGAACCGCACCAGAGTTCATTTGGAAGCGGACCGAGACCCGCTTCTTTAGCGCTCTCGGTCCGTTTGTTTGGTGCGCACCAGGGTTCGGATAGCAGCGTTCACATATGTTCAAATGAACCGCACTAACCGAGCAATCACACCAAACATGACAAGTGTGAACGCACCCTTAGTCAATTTGAACGACTTTATTTTATTTTTGATATTAGCTACATTCATATGTGGTTTGAAATCCTATTCAAATCACATTTCTGCAAATCCGTTTCAGTCTGACCGGCTTTAACGTGGTTTATGTGACTGAATGTGAACACCAGGCTTACATAGGAATAGGAAACATGCCGAAAGTTGCTGCAGAAACAAGGTAATGTTGTTGCAAAGTGCCGAACGAGCAGAAAAACAATAAACTATAACGGAGACTCGTTTTGAAACCGGCGGAGATGATGGCGTGGAATAAAGCCAGCCTCCTACATTTCAGCTGCACAATGTTATGATGTAAAGAAGACAACATCTGTATTGCGAACCCTGCTGTTGTTGTTGTTTTTGCCGTATGCCTACCAACTCAACGTCATTGCCATAGAAAGCCAAGCAGATATACTGAAAAATGAAAGAGCGGCATCGACACAACATTAGGATCTGAACAGTTGTGATACATAATCTGGATGTCAATCATTTTAGATCAGATTCCCATAAAATACACAAATAATCAGATTTGGACTGACAGTGTCAACATAGCCTACATGTCTAAACTCGGTTCCTGGAGGCACACCAACAGTTCACATGTTAGATATCCCCCTTATCTGACCCATTTCAGGTCTCGTAGTCTTTACTTCAGAGCTGAGTTGAATTAAAACCGTGTATTGTTGGTGTGTCTCCACAAACAGGGTTAGGAAACACTCATCTAAATGACAGTCAATCTGGTTGACAGCTTTCATGCCAGATTGATTTTTTTTATGCTGTAGTTTATTTATTTATCTGACAGGGACAGTGTACATTAATCGACATTGCTGTAAATGCACCAGAGTTGACGCAAGTCTCTGTCTAACTACAGCAGCAACATTGTCATTACCATCATGGTGACATATGGATTAACAGAGCGACTGTATAGTTGACAAAACACACCGGTCATCTTCAACAGCAGGAAACAAGCTGATTGTTTGTATTGATTGTCACGCCCACAGGCCATCTTTTCACTGACCTTCTCATGCATAAAACATGAAGCGCATTCAAACGGTAAGAGCTGGAGGAAATCACCACCGCCACCATTCAGACTGGCTTTATGCAACTTTCAGGAGCAGTGCTGCGAGACACTTCTTGTTAAACTAAGTTATGCTTCCGGTTTCCATTCGCCAAATTGTGTCATAAACAGGATCTGCATGTCGACTAGCCTTGTTTCTGGAACTGACTGAAATAATCTGTGGGTATATATATATGCCGGAAGCATGCGTTTAAAACTTTTTTTTGGCCTGACAATGAACGTCTAGTAGCAAGAAACTAAATTTCTTCCATTTTTGTTCATTTGTACAGAAGCGCCTGGAATGAGAAAATCTTTAATGCAGCAAAAACGTGGGCACTAACAAGACTGAATATGTTAATTCTCTACAGCGAACTGCTGCCTGATGTGTCATTGTGACATTCGCCAAAGTAACAGCTTGTTATCTTTTAGCTTTTAAAATTGAAATTAAGTGCAAAGATTGCATTCCGCACAGCCAAAGAAACTAAATCTGACATTGAAAATCTAGTGCACGGTATGATCTCCAACGATAATAAGCTCTGCCTGGCTTTGAGAAGAGCACACACAGCCTCGCTGAACTGGTATCAGTTAGCACTTCAAACGAATGGAGCGTGGACACGGTAAACAGCAGCCTCATTTGATGTCATTTCCTTTCACTTACTCGCCACTCAGTGCTACTGAAAGCTTCTCTCAGCTACAGGCCTCAAAGAAAACTCGGCTAACGAAGAAATGTGTGTCGTAAAAGAGAAAGCTGTATTTTCTGACGCTTTCCCTGTGAAAGTGTCTTGAAGGGCAATATTTCCGTGGTAGTTTAGCTGTGTAGTTTGTCAAAGAGTAGACGTGAGCTTTGCTTGAGCTTATTTCCGTATATTCCTGCATGTGATTGACACCTGACTGCGGCTCGTCAGAATGGGACATGGATATGGGACACCACGTAATGTGGGCTGTCGTCTCTCCGGCTGTCAGGATTTGCATAATCACACTAATATCCCAAATGGCCAGAGTGATTCTAGTAAGGGCGGCTGTCAATCATCATCAGCGGGGTCCTATCAATCACACACACACACACACACACACACACACACACACACACACACACACACACACACACACACACACACACACACACACACACACACACACACACACACACACACACACACACACACACACACACACACAAACACACACACACACACACGCATCCACTGGAGGAGGAAATTACCTAGGAATGAGTGAACCAACAAACCATTAGAATATTATTTGATATTATATCAGTTACTTTATTATAAATCACTAGTGTAAAAGACAATACTCTTCTCTTACTTAATACTTCGGTAACACTTTAGTATGGGGAACACATTCACTATTAACTACGACTTTTACCTCAATAAACTCCTAATTTACTGCTTATTAATAGTTAGTACGGTAGTTTTTGTAGCTTTAAGTTTAGGTATTGGGTCGGATTAAGGGATGTAGAATAAGGTCATGCAGAATAAGGCATTAATATGTGCTTTATAAGTGCTAATAAACAGACAATATCCTAGTAATATACATGATAATAAGACACTAGTTAATAGTTAATAACTGAACCTTAAAATAAAGTGTTACCAAGACTTATTCTCTTAATTCTCTTACTGCTGAGAAGAAGAAAAAAAATGTTTTTGTCACCACGAGGTTTTAAAATAGGGGTGTCAAACTCACTCGAGGCCCAGATTGCACATAATGTCACCTTATGCAGACCACAAATTTTTATTCGCCCCTTGTGCATGCACAACACACTCTTCTGGAGCTATTAAAGCCCAATATTAACATCATGCTGCTATAATAACCAATATTGGAACATATTTGAAGAAGCATTTTTTATATTTCATTCACCAAAGACCTGTACATTTAATTTGCATATACAAACTATTAAGGGACTATAAATTAACAGCACAATACTGACAGGAAACAAACTGCAACACTGATTGCTCTTGGCTTACTATAATAAGACCACCTAAAATGAAATATTGATATAAAGATGTAGATATAGGAATCTTTTCGAAGGCATACCTTCGAGTCAAACTCCAGCAGCATTGAATCAGTAATACTTTTTCACTTGGAAAAAGATTGTTTAAATGTTCTTCATGTAAGTGTCCGTAATATCATGATCGTGACTTGCATAACCTTTAAAGCAGCCTTGTCCTTGGATAGTTAATCTTTAATGCTAAAGCTATTAGAAATATACACTACCATTCAAAGGTGTGGGGTCTAATTTTGTTATGTTTCTAATAAAATGTCTCTTCTGCTCACCAAGGCTGCATTTGATCAAAATATATTAACATCTGTAATATTGTTAAATATTAATATAATTCTAAAAAACTTATTTTATTATTTTGATGCAAAGTTGAATTTTCAGCATCATTACTCCAGTCTTCAGTGTCACATGATCCTTCAGAAATCATTCTAATATGAAGATTTGCAGCTCAAGAAACAACTTTATCATTATTAGTGTTGAAAACAGTTGTGCTGCTTTAAACATTTTTGTGGAAAAATGTATATTTGAATCAAATCAATGTGGGTGTGAAAGGTTTGCCAAGTGAGACTTTGTCAAGACAGCAGACTTTAGACAATAGAGTGGAAGGGAGCTTACAGAAGGCAGTATTTTTTATTAGCCTCCTCTAAAAACACATATGACATGATCATAGAAAATATTTCATACAATTGATAGATAACATCCTCAGATTTGAAGTGAAGCATGAGCAGACCTGTGGCTTCAGCTTCATTGTTTCTACGTTGCTAAAGCACAACATACTGTGTATACACATAGTATTTTATACATTTAAAAATGTTATTCTTTATATTTTAGTTTTTATGTTTGAGCTTATATGTCTCCATATTAAAACAGTCTGATCAATTCTGAGCCTTGAACTGTAAACTCTAAGTGTTGGCCTTCTTAAATGTTGGTTATGTCTCTATTAAGAATGAGCAGCAACCTTTTTATTTTGGGTATGCCGTTTATCCACCACGTACCAAAATGGGAGTTGCATGGAAAGAGGTTAAAACAAAATTAATTAAAAATGAATCCATAAAATTATCCCATGATGGGACTTCCTAAAAAGTTTTATATATGAAGTGTCTAAAAGAAGCCTCTATACATAACATTTTCTTCTAAGAATGTTGTGTATCATATCAACAAAATTAATGTGTGCAAAATGTTTAAATAATTTACTTTAGATTTTTTCCTCAAATCATCCCACTGTAAAACTGTAAAAAAAGTATATGTTCAATAAGTTATGACAACGTGTTTTTGCATTGTTTTAACTTATTAAAGAAAGTTAAAGGGGTACTTCAGCGCTGGGAAGATGATTTTTTTATGAATCTGATGGGTCATCAATGTAGTAGAAATGTGAAATTATTTTTGAATTTGGTGCCTTCTAGACTGAGAAAAGACAGAAAATGTATTTTTGTTTCATGGGGATGAAAGACTACAACTCCCAGAATGCTTCGCTGCCCTGTGAGGCCATTCCCAAAGCCACTGCTACTGGATTACTGTGACTGAGTTGGAGAAGACACTACAATTAAAAACTGAACGTGTCTGTTCAATATAATGAGTGAGTCACCGCGCGAGTATCACAGCACTGAGCACTGACTGCAGGAGTGAGATAAATGAGCTGATGAGCTCTCGTGATGAGAGCTGAGGTAATCACGACTACACTCGCCATACAGTCTATACAGTCACAACGCGAGTTCAGTCTGGCGCGTTTCAGTTCATGCCTTTGCAAGCTTAACTTTCATAGAAATTAATTTGAGAAGTTAAAAGACTTCCATTGCTCAGCATAGCTCCGTTTAAACGAGTGCCTGTAGCTGAGCTGAGCTGTAAGTGCGATCTCCATCCCTCATGCGCGGGTTCAAAACATGCGGAAATAGCTCCCTCTGCTGGCTGTAGTCTTTAGCCTTTGGCTAAACATTCCTCCGATGATGCAAATATCGTCAATTTGCGTCATAGGAGGACATTTTCCAGAAATAAAATGCATAAATCTCTTGTCTCAGGGGGATATGAGCGGGGAAAGCACATTTATTTGAATATACTCCAGGGTTTCTACTGATACAAAGCCATATGCTAATCGCTGAAGTAACCCTTTAAGAAATGTTTAACTTGTTATAAGTTATACAAGATGTAACACATTTTTTAAAGTCAGTTTAACATAATCTAAGTTGAAATAACTTAAACATCCAAGTCGATTGTACTTAAAAGTCATGCTGTGACTTTTTTTTTTTTACAGTGTATATCTAAATGTGTTACCTGACGCAGAGTCCGGGCCACCAGGCTCTCCAGAACGGGCCCTCTGTCCTCATGAAGAAGATGAACTTCATCCAGGATGAGCAGTCGGACGATCTGAGACAGAGCCACGTCCCCAACACTCTTCCTGGTCACCACATCCCACTTTTCTGGAGTCGTCACCAACATCTACAACACAACACACCCATTAGCAGGGCTCGACACTTACTTATTCCCAAGGAGAACGTGCTTTTAAGTTAGAAAATTTAAACAAAAAGATATTTTTTAAATTGGTAACACTTTTTTTAAGGTTCAGTTATTAACTAGTTGCTTATTATCATGCATATTACTAGTATATTGGCTGTTTATTAGTACTTATAAAGCACATATTAATGCCTTATTCTGCATGACCTTATTCTACATCCCTTAATCCGACCCAATACCTAAACTTAAAGCTACAAAAACTACCGTACTAACTATTAATAAGCAGTAAATTAGAAGTGTATTGAGGCAAAAGTCGTAGTTAATAGTGAGTATGTGTTCCCTTTTAAATGTATACTAGTCTGTGTCAGCAAGTCATGATCACATGACTTCGGTTGCAATTGTTCTATAATGATGAACAATTAATTTTACAGATGACTAGTCAAAATTAAAAGTCGAGCAAGCCCTATAGTGCATGCTTCAGTGAATGAGATGCCACTAGCACATGGATAATTGTATGAGCATGTTATAAGATTTCTACCACTTTTAAACTTTTCCTATATAACATTCATCTAATGATAATATATGTTTTGTAAACTGGCATCTATTTCACCTCTCTCCTGGAGGACTTCTTGTTTTGCATTAACAATACCTTTACAAATGACTTATGGAAACTGGGTCTGTGAGCAGCAAACTCTTAAGAAAAATGTCCTTTACATACCTCAGGGGAATTACGAGTGGTTTGTTTTTAAAAAGTAAATGAGAGGCCGAGCCGCCAAGGTATAGAAATATCTCTGCATCAGTACTTCCACCAACATTAGACAAATGATCAGAAAAGACTATCATTCTCACCACAGTCCGTTTCTAAAGGTGACTGATTGTTGACAGCACCAATCTCCTCAATGTGAAGAAGCGAATGGGTATTTTGTGAATAATGGTGTGTTTACATTTCGTTTCAGACAAAATCTGGCAATTTGGAATATTTTTCCCCACCCAAAAATACTTCAACAGATCCAAAAGGAGTGGAAAAAAAAACATAATAAGCAACTAAAAAAACTAAAAGCATAAGTAATGTATATATGTATATATATATATATATATATATATATATATATATATATATATATATATATATATATATATATATATATATATATATATAAGATAAATATCAAATCTGTACCAATAAATGCTTAATTAAAACAATCAACTGGTCTCAAACTGCCCTAGACGATCAAAGAATAGCAGTTTTGTGCGTTGACTTGTGAATTTTCAAAAGGGATCATATCAACATGCTTATTTTATATAATGGTTTTATTATAAACATATTTTACTTGTTATATTGTGTCCTTTGCATGATCTGTGATTAAAGCAAAAGAACAAGCAAAAGGTAGTTTAAATCAACTAAATCACAATTATACAAATCTTGACATTAGCTGTATATAAAAGAGTCTTTGTTGCGTTTTCACACCTGAAAATCCACACCAAGGTACGAATTAAAGTTCATGTTTTGATATATTTTATACATTCGGTTAGTTTAGGTTTGATTTCACATTAGAATTGACCTATCGGTACCTTTTCGTGGGTGCAGTTTATAACTGGTAAATCTGTATCTGCAAAACAAGTCTAAACTGTGTGTAAGCTCTCCATTTTACTACCCGTAAACTATAAAACCCATCAAAATAGGAGTCCCTCAACTATAGTAAGACAGATAATGAAGACCTTAAACATATTTAAACTCACAGAAATATAAAAAATGTTTACAAAAACATACTAAACGATACAGAAGAATATGAGGAGAAGCCTCATTACGATCACAGATGATAACTTTCAGGATCAACACCATTCATGTACCACAGGGTTAGGTTAAATTCATTTACATGTAACCATCTTAATATGGAGTGATGCACTGAAATGTAGACCATCGTTTATGTGCTTTTGATTTAACTTACACCGTTACATGACATGAGAACAGTTAGTTACCTGTCACTAACTTTAATTGTAACATCGAAACAAGAGTATGACAACCAAAAAAAATCCTCTCAGGATACCTTGAATGAGTGTTACAGTACCCTAGGAACATCTTTTTACCATTTTTGTAGCAGAAACACCATCAAACCGATGAGAGCTTCAGATTTTCCAATGTTTCTCTATGGCGCTGAAACCTAAAGAAGTCCCGAGTTCTGGTGCCCGTGCAACTGATGCTCAACTGCTATTGGCTCATCTGCGTTTGAGGGGAGGGGCTTTCCGATAGGTCAGTTATGAAAGTGCACTAAAATACTTTACCTGACATACGTCCTGTCGTCATCATCTACGTGGGCTGTATCTTTATATTAATTGGTGTGTAAACAGATGCGCGTGTGACGTCAGCGTCTTTGACAAGAATGAAAGAACCGACGCATATGGTCGCCACTAGTGAACAGACTATTTCTGTTTGTTTCAAATTGTTTAATTTAAAAGTGGACATTTCTATACATATATTACTCGTGTCTGTGAGGCAAGCAGCCTGCTGAGTTTCTGTTTATTTATGAGATGTTCATGTTCAAGAGCAATGCAAGCGATCGCTCAGGCGCCTCCATATCACGATTGTTGTCTGCTATAGCCTATTTGCTTTGTATTTATTAAATCCAGGCAATTGGCTAATGAAACATCGATTCAAATAATGATACAATCTATACAAAACGAAATTCACTTTAAAGAAAGGCTTTCTACAAAACAAAACGTAATGAAGTGGTGAAAATCATGTCTGTCCTTATGTTTTCCGACATCTTTTTACTTTTTATAATCAATAGAGCCTAGATGAAATTTAAAAATAGCACTGCAATATTAAAACATGAACAGGAACTTCCTGTAAATGGTATGAAAGTCCGAACCATACAGAAAATGCTTTCATACAAGAAACAAACCAAACCTTTGCTCAGTTTGATCCGGAGCGAGACTACCTCTTTTCATCTGACCAAATTTTGTCTGTTTGCTCCGGCATTGTCAGAGGGAGGTTTCTCACTTGCAATTGAGATTCGGACCAAACTGAAAATGTCAAACATCCAAACCAAACAAGGTAAATGTGAAAGGGCCCTTTGATCCGTGTGGCACCATGAGCCACCGAATACTATTTCACCGTAGATGAGAGTCCCGTTCTGTTTCTGGCATCCTTGCACTACTCCCGACTACAGCAGAAACGGATAAAGAAAAGGATTACTCTTGAGGTTTGCTTTGACGTTCCCAGAGCCTCTAGCCTATGCATCGCATCATGGCAACGGATGTGATCACTGTAAACAGGGTGTAAAGCTACATTCACATTCAGGCTTTGAAATACCTTCCAAGAAATCCCTTTAACCTACAACCTCTGATTCTGCCTGTTAAAGACTGTGGAGTTTCAAAGACATGGGGTGTGATGATTACCCCTCACGGCCATATCACGATCATAGAATATAGTGTCATCTCAAGAATATAATGTAATTTTGCAGGAAAAGATGCAATCCCAGGTTATAATAATTGCTCCCCTCTGATATATCCATGTTTCTGTATAATAATGCCCCCAATGTACACAACTCCTCAAATTCATGAGTCAAATACAGCATTAAATACTATTTTGAACACAATCTGCACGTCACAATACCCTTATGAGTTGGTGAGCGAAAGGTTGTTAAGGGGGGAGGTGGACTTATTTACACTGTTAGAGTTGATTCTCATGCTAAACAAGGCCAAAATAAAAAATCAATCAGCTTTATTTATACAGCGCTTTTACAGTGACGATTGTTTCAAAGCAGCTTCACAGTGTCAAACAGGATAATATAGCATCAAAATATGATTTGGCTGTACAGTCGTTCTGGAGAAAACAGTGATGTTATCAGCTTATTTTATCATATAGCGACAAAGAATTAAATAAGACCTAATAAGTTAATTAGCAGTTTGTTTCTCGGATCAGCAACAGAGTTCTGCAATTGTGTGTGTGAGTGTGTGTGTGTTTGTTTCTGGTCATGTGTGGAAACCGCAGGCAGAGAGTTAAACTGCATCAAATGTGTGTGTTTTGCTGTCAATTGTAAGTGCATATAACAACGTACAGTGAATCGAGAGTTATCCAGGGATAATGCCAAGATGTATGATGTGTGTGTGTGTGTGTGTGTGTGTGTGTGTGTGTGTGTGTGTGTGTGTGTGTGTGTGTGTGTGTGTGTGTGTGTGTGTGTGTGTGTGCGTGTGCGTGTGCGTGTGTGTGTTCATGACTCTTTAGCTCCGCCCACTGCACGCCTCCACGAGCTCTGCTGTTTTCAGAAAGAATCGGTCCAGCGTATCTGTCTTTTATGATTATGATAAAACTAAAGACTCTTCAGAGATATGAAGGATGCAATACTACTCTACAGGTACTCAACATTAACATGGGACTGACAGAAACTGTGTGTGTTAAGCACCCAGGCAGCAGAGTACCGCAATCTGACATGCTTTACTGGGGCTGTTCAGCTGCTCCACCACTGCAACCTGACATCTGAATCTGCCCTTCAAACGCAGAAAGTGCCCTCAACTAGAACATTTCTTCATAAGTATACATAGACACACACACACAGTAGACAAAAATAAAATAAAAATGAATATCTAGTAGAATATTGACAACAAAAACATTAATAGGTAAAGTCACCATCCGAGTGAGACATATGGGATATTGCACCAACGACATGGTTACAAGTTTGAAAGTTGCTATGATTACTATTTAGTTAGTCAGAAGCCAGAAGCCTTAGATTACTCTGTAAGTTGTGTATGTCATATGTTTGTATTGTTTTTGTGCTTATTTTTTATTTTTATTTTATCCCTCCTGTACAGCACTTTGGTTCCACTTGTGGTGTTAAAAGTGCTTTATAAATAAATGAAGTTGAAGTTACATTCACACAGTCAGGGTTTAGAATGGACAACCACATTGGCATGACTTTCAGATTCAATGTAAATACAGAGCGAATCCAATAATGACTGTACAAATGAGTAAGGTCACTACAATCAATGTACAGTTCATTAACCATTAGGTTGCAAATAACTAAACAATAAAAGAAAGGAAGAAAGAGACCGAGACAGCCATCAACCAGGATTGGAAAATGCTTTTCGATGCCATTAGACAGAGATCTTCCAAGCAATCTGGAATGAGAAATGTGGAACGAACAGGAATGCATGGATGCATTAGGAGGTCAAATATACATCAAAGTGCAATTGTGCGACTTTTGAACAAAACATTATGTTGAGCTTTGGGGCAGAGATGTGTGATGTGGTAGAAAAGAGGCTCTGATGTGGGCTTCAAATACGGAAAAAAAAAGAAGTCAAATCTGACGTTCAGATTCTTGGCGGTTCATGAGGTTTGGGGAGATTATCAATGCGAATGTCTAAAATTGTGATCTCTTTTATCAGTATTGTTACAATTACAGTTTGATTACCGCTGATCATTTTAAATGCATACAAGATGTTAGAGAACAAAGCTGTTGCATTTCAATGTATGTGTGTAGTGTAGCAGTGCTAACTGAGATCATGACAGCGAATGATATGGACAAGTATATAGACTGTGAAGAGGAGAGTACTAAGAGCCGAACCCTGGGGGACACCTCGAGTTAGGGCAGGCAAGAAAGTATTTGTACTTCTTGATATAAATAAAGTACTGTATATTAGAGAGGTAAAAATAAAGCCAAGTTTCTCTTGTGTATTGGTACAGCAATAGTTTATTTCAAGAGGTTGTATTGCATCTTTAAGTATTTAACTCTTGCTTTTACAACCTTTGGTCCAAAACACAGCTTTTGATTGACTGACAGACAGGCAAACGCTGATATTTAATATAACAACACTGAAACATTTCTGTTTATATCAATTGACTTGTCTGTGTTCACAGCATTCCAGACAGGATGTCAGTCTGTGCATTGCTCAGCAAACACAAGGGTTGATCCCCGCTTTAGCTGCTGCTTCTAGCAAAAGCAGACAAAATAACTGCACATCTAGGCCCGGTTTCACAGACAGGGTTTTGATTAAGCCGTTATTAGGCCTTATTTTAATTAGGACATTTAAGTAGATTTTATAAACGTGCCTTACTGGTGTGCACCTTGAGGCAAAACAATGTTAGGTCAAATACGTAAGTTTCTTTCAGATAAAACAGCTCAAACATGCATTTCAGTCTGGGTCTAGCTTAAGCCTCGTCTGTGAAACCGGGGGTTAGGGTCAAAATTATAGGGTTATATGTAAATGATTTAATATTTATGTCTCGTTTTAACTGTTGTTTAAAAGCAATATCACAATCACAATCATGCTGTTGTACTGAATATCAGAAAGACTGTGATTACCTCAGTGCGACTAAACCACAGCTGTGCTGGCCGTCAGTAAAACAGTACGCTTGCTTGTGTGGTACTGCTTAAATAAATATTCCCAAACATTAGCCAGAAGCCTTATCTCACTGTCTGACCAACCTATACTTAAATTGTAGGGGTGTAGAGAAACATCGATAAGGATCAACGCATCAATCAAATGATTACAGTTATGATGTATAATATAGAGATAGCCAATTGTCACTGAGCTGTCATCAAATATTTGAAGTTTAAAAATAATAATGTTATATATATATATCAGTACATTTCCTAATCAGGATATTAGATGCGTACATTTAAGAGAAGCCTGAAAGACTGGCTCCTCCCATTGCCTACAGAGAACCGATTTTACTTTTCTTTTCTTTTGATCAAATATCTGATTAACATCTGTACCAAATTGTCCAATGTTAATAATAGTATGAAGGTTGTCACATTGTTTAACTGAAGGTTGTTGACTGCATCTGGTTGATATACACTATGGGTGCTTTCACACCTACCTTGTTTGGTCCGGATTTTCGGACTTTTCAGTTTGATATGAACCAAAATTACAGGTGTGAAACCTCCCCCGGACCATGGTCCGGACCAAACAGACGAAATTTGGTCCAACGAAAAGAGGTAGTCTCGGTCCGGACCAAACAGAACAAAGGTTCGGTTCGTTTCTTGTGTGAAAGCATTTTCTGTATAGTTCGGACTTTCAGACCATTTACAGGAAGTTCTGGTGTAGGATTAGTGAAAAAACACAGATTAAACTCACAGCACATGCAGTGATGGAGCGCGCAGCATTTTATCCAGAACCGCTTGTGTAGTCATGTCAGCTCGCGTGAACAGCGTGCTCTGCTTGACTATATGAGTTTATGTTTATTTATGAGACCACTCCAGTTCATGTGCAACGCAAAGGATCACTCCGTCACGGGATGTCTGCTATATTACTTATTTAAGCTTATTTATTAAATTCAGGCAAACGATGAAACATTTATTAAAATTAAGATACAAAATAAAGCTTTCTACAAAACAAATCTTAAGTGGTCAAAATTATTTCTGACTCGATGTCTTTGACATATATTGCACATCTGTGCACGTTTCATAATCAATATAGCCTAGATGAAATTTAAAAATAACATAATAATATTTAAACATAACTATAAAATAAAATACATTGTTTGGCTAAAAAGCCTACCTTCTAGGAGCTCCTCCTTTTTCTGTCGGCGCCGATAAAATGTTTGCACAACGAGGACGTTCATTTGGTGAATTTGCCTCGAGTATAGTTAGTGCTGCAGATAGTAATGCCATAATATTAACAGTATTGGTAACGATGCGTCTGTTCATTCATTCTTGCCAAAGTTAGCCGCTGAATTGACAACACAGTGACGTCAGACGCACGTCCGCTAACAAACCAATCAATGTTAAGATGCAGCCCACATAGATGATGATGACAGGACGCCAGTGCGTCATGTAAATTTCTTTGGTGCGCTAACATAACTGCAATGTGAAAGCAAACCAAAAAGAACCAAATGTCCAAACACAAACTTTGGTTCGGACCTTGGTGCGGACTTTCAGGTGTGAAAACGCCCTATATTGCCAAAAGTATTGGGACACCCCTCCAAATCACTGAATTCAGGTATTTCCAATCACTTCCATGGCCACAGGTGTATAAAATCAAGAACTAGGCATTCAGATTCGTCTACAAACATTTGTGTAAGAATGGGTCGCTCTCAGACATTTTGGACAATTTCATGCTCCTAACTTTGTGGGAACAGTTTGCAGACGGCCCCTTCCTGTTCCAACATGACTGTGATCCAGTGCACAAGGCGTCGGTCCATAAAGACATGGATGAGTGAGTTTGGTGTGGAGGAACTTGACTGGTCTGCACCTAAACCCGATAGAACAGCTTTGGGATAAATTAGAGCGGAGACTGAGAGCCAGGCCTTCTTGTCCAACATCAGTGCCTGACCTCACAAATGAGCTTCTGGAAAAATTCCCATAAACACACTTGCGCATGTAAAGGCAGGCGTACCAAAACTTTTGGTAATATAGTGTATGTTGTATTAATTGAACACTTAAATTTGGTCGTGAAAATGACTGGTTACAGAATTTGGTTCTGTAAGTTCACTTTGTATGAACATCTGTATTTACAATAGTCTAGTAATGAGAAACATATTCTTCTGTGTGAGGGTATCCTTGGAGTTTTTCCCATTGTTGTGATGGAGTGGGACGATAGGACAAGTAGAGGCATTTGAACAACAATTCTGAAGGAGATGTGGTGTCACTGCCTGGTCGTGTATGTTATCTGAGTGTTGGGAAACCATTCATTACGGAGAAAAATGAGCACATAGACCATTCATCTAGCTCTCTTGTGCTTTTGTGAGACTTTAAATTAATTTGCCAAACACACAAAAAGATGTAATGACTACCTATACATGTGCCGCCCACATGATGAGCCAGTTATGGTTTTGTGACAACTAAATTATACAAATCTACAAGAAGATTTCCCACCGATGTCAGCCACCTTCAAAGCGTAATCATTCAAGACACAAAATATGATTATTTTGACACCATTAACCAACATTTTAAAGAAGAAATATACAACAATGCATAATTAATGGTTTGAGAGCTGTTTACCAACCTGTCTGTGAGTGTTGAAATTCCTATTAAACACTTTCTGTAAAAGCAGTTCATTAAATCCTCTCTCGTTTGCATTTAAATCAATCTGCCCAGCCATTAGAGACTGGCTTTGGAAGGGGAAATGCACGTCTGCCGTTAATTAGACCGCCGCTAATCTAAATGGAAGCGCTGGCAAACAGGTAGCAGAGCTAAAGTGCTCATTTTAATTACAATACAAAGCCAGGAGGGTAAAAAAACCTACTTATTTTACTTCATAGACGCCGACTTTGTTTTCTGCAGCACACCAAACCCCTAGTGTATGATAATGTCAATCTCCTTTGATGGTATCTATCTACTGTCAACCTTTTTTGGCATGGAGATTAAACTAATGCGCATGGTACAAAGCAGTCTTTTTATTGTACACTAAAACTAAAATAACTGTGCTGTACAGGATTAAAAATATTTCCGTCAACTGAAAACCAATCAATTCAAAATACACTAAAATGAAACTAAACTATAAACAGTGCTTGAAAAACTAAAATAAAAGGTAACACTTATTTTAAGGTTTAGTTATTAACTATTAACTAGTTGCTTATTATCATGCATATTACTAGGATATTGGCTGTTTATTAGCACTTATAAAGCACATATTAATGCCTTATTCTGCATGACCTTATTCTACATCCCTTAATCCGACCCAATACCTAAACTTAAAGCTACAAAAACTACCGTACTAACTATTAATAAGCAGTAAATTAGGAGTTTATTGAGGCAAAAGTCGTAGTTAATAGTGAATATGTGTTCCCCATACTGAAGTGTTATCTAATAAAATTACAAAAGGAAAATAAAAAAGTTATGACTTCAGATTGACAGATGTCAATATGGACGGTGAATATGGTCGCCGATATGGATTGAAACAGTTATCAAGCAGGTTTTTCCTTTCTTTAAACATCTTTACATTGCCAAGTTAAAGGGTTAGTTCACCCAAAACTGAAACTTCTGTCATTAACTCCTCACCCTAATGTCGTTCCACACCCGTAAGACCTCCGTTCATCTTCAGACACAGTTTAAGATATTTTAAATTTAGTCTGAGAGCTTTTCTGTTCCTTCAATGAAAGTGTATGCACACTATACTGTCCATATCCAGAAAGAGGAATAAAAACATCATCACAGTAGTCCATATGAGACATCAGTGGGTTAATTAGAGTCTCTTGAAGCAGAGAAAATACATTTGGGTCCAAAAATAACAAAAACTACGACTTTATTCAGTATTGTCTTCTCTTCCCTGTTTTCAATCCTCAAATAAAGATTCAAACGGTTATGAATCAGCGTATTGATTCATGATTCGGATCACCGGTGTCACGTGATTTCAGCGGTTTGTCACACGATTCGAATCAATAAGCTGATTCATAACCGTTTGAATCTTTATTTGAAGAGAAGACAATGCTGAATAAAGTCGTAGTTTTTGTTATTTTTGGACCCAAATGTATTTTCTCTGCTTCAAGAGACTCTAATTAACCTACTGATGTCTCATATGGAGTACTGTGATGATGTTTTTATTCCCTTTCTGGACATGGACAGTATAGTGTGCATATACTTGCATACGCTCTCAGACTAAAAATAAAATATCTTAAACTGTGTGTGAAGATGAACGGAGGTCTTACGGGTGTGGAACGACATTAGGAGGGTGAGGAGTTAATGACATCAGTTTCATTTTTGGGTGAACTAACCCTGTAAGGTGTTTTATTCAAGATGCAAAGCTTTACTAAAAACATGCCGTCTCACCCTCTAGTTTCGGATGGTTTGGGTTCTGTCATTTGCACACCGTTTGCATTGAGGTCATTGTATTTCATCTTTACTCTGCAATAACAGGCAAAGCTGCAATAACCTTGGAATAAACAAGCATGGTTTAGATACGCTGCCCTGATATCTCTGAAACGGCGAGCATATGGGAGAGGGTGAGTGGCTTTATTGGGGATTGTGGGAAGAATGTTTACAGTGAATCTGTGCGGGCGGGCAGACAGCTCCTCGTTACCAGGTCGAGCCTGACGTGTCTTAATTACCACACCGACTGTGAAAATGGCTCTGTTGCGAGCAGGCTGCCGGTCTGTCGTTATGCTAAGCAGCAAATATTCACCTGCTTCAGACCTGTGCACACAAACACACCATTTCTGCCGTCGCTAAAACATTTGCCCTCCTCCCACAGTTTCCATGGCAACTGTCATCACTTGGAGTGGGTGGAAGAGAGGAGTGGAGGGTTGTTTTGCTGGTTGTGATGGCTTCTAGGCGTGCAATAACAACATATGACTTAGTCATGGCAGACTGTGTGCAACAACTTTACTAGTGTGAGAGACTCATCTGTTCCACTATTGTTGTTCCTACAAAAAGTAGTAGTCAGTCCAGAATTATTATATGCTGAATTATTTATGAAAAAAAAAGGTTATAAATGATATTATATAAGGTATTATAATAAAGAAAACAAGCAGGGTGTGCTTTCTGGTGTCTCTGTGAACTTATTTCTGAAACGCGTCACCAAAATGAACTGAAACAGCGTATACATGGCACATGAGAGGTATAAAACTTGAAGTGTCTACTTTTAAATAAAGTCATACTGAAAACAAATATTCTCTGTTTTGTAGGGAACAGCACATTACATGGGACTGCACATACCGTTTTATGGCAGAGCCCCTCGCTGACTGCAATAGTGGAGAAAGGTTTGTTATATTTGATTGGATCTTGGTGGACTAGCACAAACAAATGTCCTAAACGATCAGATAAGGACGACAGGGCAACTGACAGACACCACAAGCGTGGGAAGGACAAGACTTCTCATTGGTCCACAGGCAGTTTCTGCACCTGCACCCAACTTCAGACTAATACCCAAAGTTTAAGCCAACAAGATAAAAAATCTTTAGGACATTTGGGATGCCAGAGAAGCGGCTGGAACAAAAGAAAGGCCACAATGATCCATCCAATCCATTCATAACTGTTTGGAAACCTTATTCTGAGAAATAAGTATTCTCAGTGACAGCTGTTTGTAGTGCAATATATTGCACAAATTCAGCAGTAGATGTATAAATGCATGCATGATGGTTCAATCTTTTACCATATTATTTGCACTTTATTTAGAACATTTCCAAAGGGATTCTGGTGGTTTTCTTCAGTGCATGGCAAAAGAAAAAGCAAACACCTTGGAAATGCCAGGTTTGTTTCACTTAAGCACCGCCAAAATTACCCAGAACCCGCTCCTTCCTTAAGCAATAGACGATCTGCAAATCTGGCGTCAAACCGAGCCTTGTTTAAAAAACAATCATTGCTGAAATGTAGGGAACAAACAAAATCACAACTCCGTTGCTCCTCCGGAAAAAATAAACTCCATCTAATAGTCCCTTAACACTGGCATCTTTGGGAATCTGTGCAGGGTTGGAAATGAACTTTTTTTGTCCACCGGCCACTGTGGCTGATGGATTTCAAAATCTACCAGCCACTCAATGTCTTTACCAGCCAGCCACTTTCTTGTTTTTATTCGACAATGTGCAACGGCATGTGAAAATTAATACTACAAGCTCTACAATACTTAAGCAGTTTATTTAATCTCAAGTCTCAAAGAAACACTGACATTTTCTCTTTCACAGAACCATGAACTGATATACATTTCATTAAATGAGTAGAGCTCTGTGCGCTCTTTTTTACCTGGATGTGGCGTTTGGATGATTTGTGGTCTTTTATGGTTTCTAGTTTTAGGTTTTTAGTCCCAACAATGAAACTATTAGTTCTGGCATCTTCTGAAGCGCGTTGACGTCATAGTCAGTAGGGATGGACCGATATCAAAATCTTTGGCCGAAACCGAAAAAGAGGAAACCAAGGCTGAAAACCGAAACACCGAAAGAAATTATGCCAATTATTAGTACCATTGCATTTATGGCTAATGGTATGACTGTGTAACTTTACTAAAAATCAAATAATATTAAAGTTTTAAATAGTTAATCAATTACAAATTATGCAAATATTTATTTAGCACATTGCAACAATGCACAGTATAAAGTAAAATTCAAACTAAAATGTTTAACTTGACCTCACTCATGTGTACATTAAATAATAATTCTGGCCTCCAGAAAGGTAGAACTCAAGCATAAAGCAGAGCAAAGCGCTTTAATGGCCGAGCTGCATTCGCTGTCTCGCTCTTGTCTACGGGTGCGCGCCCTCCTGGGAGAATTGCCCTCAGGAACTGTAAGAAAATTCTGCCCCATTTCACGTCATACTGACCCAACTTTCCAAAACTTATGAGAAACCGGAATAATTATTTTTGGCACAGAAATACTCCATCAAACGTCCAACTTAATTTTTGAACCTGTCCATAGCATGGGAATCCAAGTCTTTAACAGTGTAAAAAGCTCAGTATGCATGAAACAGCATCATATGAATCGCATTTGAGCATTTTATTAATAAAGTGTTATTTTACATTTGATTGCAGTTTCTGTACCTGAATACCTGAAAATTTCAACCATAGCTTTGTTAGTTGTATTGACTGGTGCAATTGGTAATTAGTCTATTTGTTCTTTCTTTTTTTTTTATTACTGAGCGTTTACTTGTCTTTAATAATTCTTGAAATGTATATTAGTTAGGCTAGTTGTTTCTAAGAGTCATCTATAAGAGTCATCTAAGAGTCATCTATAAGAGTCATCTATAAGTCATCTAAGAGTCATCTCTAAGAGTCATCTATAAGTCATCTAAGAGTCATCTATAAGAGTCATCTATAAATAGTCATCTCTAAGAGTCATCTATAAGAGTCATATATAAGAGTCATCTCTAAGAGTCATCTATAAGTCATCTAAGAGTCATCTATAAGTCATCTAAGAGTCATCTCTAAGAGTCATCTCTAAGAGTCATCTCTAAGAGTCATCTCTAAGAGTCATCTCTAAGAGTCATCTCTAAGAGTCATCTCTAAGAGTCATCTCTAAGAGTCATCTCTAAGTCATCTAAGAGTCATCTATAAGTCATCTAAGAGTCATCTATAAGTCATCTAAGAGTCATCTATAAGTCATCTAAGAGTCATCTCTAAGAGTCATCTCTAAGAGTCATCTCTAAGAGTCATCTCTAAGAGTCATCTCTAAGAGTCATCTCTAAGAGTCATCTCTAAGAGTCATCTCTAAGAGTCATCTCTAAGAGTCATCTCTAAGAGTCATCTCTAAGAGTCATCTCTAAGAGTCATCTCTAAGAGTCATCTCTAAGAGTCATCTCTAAGAGTCATCTAAGAGTCATCTAAGAGTCATCTCTAAGAGTCATCTCTAAGAGTCATCTCTAAGAGTCATCTCTAAGAGTCATCTCTAAGAGTCATCTCTAAGAGTCATCTCTAAAGGGGGTCACACACCGGACGCGGAGCTCGGCGGCGCGCCGCGCAGCGTCTCAGGTATAGCACACAGGACGCGCACATTTTAAAAGGCTACGTTTATTATACATTTCCCCAAAATATGTTTAGACTTCATTCAAGCTGTTGAACTCAGAATGTAAAACAAATGTGTCTTGTAGCAAAGGTTGAAATCAGTATACCTTAACGATAATAAACTTTTAATATAAAGCCTTGAAATGGCGCTCCGTGGCGCAGCAGGATTTAGAACAACTTCCTGAGTCGCCGCGGACAGGCGCCGAATGCCGCCACCGGTGTGCGTACACTCATTGAAAACAATGTGTTCGAATTTTAAAGACGTGGCGCGCCGCCGAGTGCCGCCGAGCTCCGCGTCCGGTGTGCGACCCCCTTAAGAGTCACCTCTAAGAGTCACCTCTAAGAGTCACCTCTAAGAGTCACCTCTAAGAGTCACCTCTAAGAGTCATCTCTAACGCCGCATTCACACGGGGCGTAGGCGTTAACGCTTCCCATTTACTTTGAATGGGTGACATCATCCGTTGCCGAACTGAATTGTGGGTTCCGTCGCGGCGCTTCACTCGCGTTGCAAGCGGCAGAAGTTGAAGAATTCTCAACTTTTCAAGCGCCAGCGCAGTGATATTCTACGTGATATTCTTCCCGCTGTCTGCGCTTTTTCGGGATTTAATGTACTTAACAGCTTCGTGCACCTGTGCAGTGCGCTGACAACAACTACACGGGCAATCGCACTCGCACATACAACCAAAAAAGGCGCTTTTTTGTGTTGTGTTTTGGTCCAAGCGGCAAGTTAATGTGATTGGCTGTTATCACTATGACGATCGCGTCAGCACCCAGCTTCAGCCACGCCCTCCGTCAAGCGTTAACGCCTACGCCCCGTGTGAATGCGGCGTAAGAGTCATCTCTAAGAGTCATCTCTAAGAGTCATCTCTAAGAGTCATCTCTAAGAGTCATCTCTAAGAGTCATCTCTAAGAGTCATCTAGGCAACGTGGGGGAGAGGACGCTGGCGTTGTCTGTTCGCCGCTTCTCCACCCACAACAAATCATGTTAATGTACTATTAGATTTACATTTTATTTTATTTCCTTATGTTTGTGAATAGTCTAACAGTCAGAGCTACAATTGGGACTGTTGCTGATTGCTGGCAGCCACTGAGAAGTCGTTGTTCGTCGTTTCGCCGTTTTCAACCGCTTCTCTAATGTTTACGTTTGAATTGCTGCGGTTGGTTTCTGGTTTGGAGGACATTTGATGTTTTTCGCCGCGGGTGCTCACTGGTGGTCTCCCTTGGGCTTAAGCTGCATGGTGGCTGAAGTTTGCACCGGGCTAGCGTCATCCGGGCTCTCGTCGTCGGCGTCCGGCATGATGTTGGGATGTTCTGCTTCTCGGCTGCGCCGCTGTTCCGTCCTGCATTGCGACCGTGGAGCGACATCTGCGCCGGCCCCGGTGTGTCCACAGAAGTGCCTGGAGGAATGTTCTGCCTCCTGCATGGTGCTGCAGCGATCCCCATCGTTTGAATCATCATGAAGAAGACCCATCATCTGGTCTTCAGCTGTCGTGCCTCGGCGATGTCATCGGGACACTGCCGCTGGGAGAAATCTGAAACATGGAGTGGACCACAGTGTGCTGCGGAGCTAACAGAGACTTCCACCATCAGCTGTTTTCTGTCCACCATCAGCTCTGATTCTGTTCACCATCAGCTCTGATTCTGTTCACCATCAGCTCTATTTCTGTTCACCATCAGCTCTGTTTCTGTTCACCATCAGCTCTGTTTCTGTTCACCATCAGCTCTGTTTCTGTTCACCATCAGCTCTATTTCTGTTCACCATCAGCTCTGTTTCTGTTCACCATCAGCTCTGTTTCTGTTCACCATCAGCTCTATTTCTGTTCTGTTTTCTGTGTTGGTTGATTGTTTGTAGTATTCTATATTTTTACTTGTTATTCATTTTTTGTTGTTATCCCCCCCCCCCCCCCCCTTTGTTGCACTTTGAGATTCTTCGGAATGAAAAGTGCATTATAAATAAAATCTATTATTATTATTATTATTATCTCTAAGTCATCTATAAGAATTTCTCATTTTTAAAAATAAACTCATTTTTTAAAAATAAACACTTGGTGGTTCTTCAAGATCTTGAATCTAGCCTATTTCTACAGTTTTTTTTCTCTCAATACAGTTAATTTAGAGTTAGTTTTATTTCTACAAATGGTGCAAACTCTGCAAGATTATAGATAAAAGATTCTCATTCCCCTGCCATTCTGTGATCAGCAATCGGCAGATCATGATCTTGGTGATCGGCCCCAAAAATGCTGATCGGAGCATCTCTAGGTGTGACTGTTCACGTTTGTGTGTTTAGATCAGTGTGCTCAGCTATTTGCCTTTGACCTTCATTATGTATATTTTAAATGTTGAGCTGTAAATAAAATACAAAATAATATTCTTTGAATCTCACATTTGCCTTGATAGGGCATGTCAAAACCCCTCCAGGACCCAGAAAACACCTCAGACCCCAGAGGGTTAATTCTGGCGCTCCTTGCTCATACGGCCCCCCACGAACTGCAGAGCTCAGATATCAGGAGTGAGGGATGGCTGTGCATTTCTTATGAAAAAACTGAACCAAAAACACAAGCCACATTTTGCCACAGGAGTTTTTCAGACTGCCTCAGTGTGGTCCTTGCAGTCTATGCAGCGTAAATGTGCATCCGAGTGGGAGATGAAAGGAGGATATGGTGGAGCATACTTTTAAAGATCAAAGCCATGAAGGACACTGCTCAGAGTCGTGTGCTAGAAATCACTCAGAAATAGGCAAGAATGAACACACTATAAAACAGCATAAAAAGATATACCTGACGAGGACAGAAATTCACTGAAAGAAGTCAGGTAGATGAGGCAGAGAATAGGCCCACGGAAATTGAAAAACAACAACAACACGTATTTACTAGTAAAGCCCTGCATTTATGCCCGAGCCCGACGGGCCCCGACTTTTTTACGCCCCTCGGGCCGGGCTTCGGGCCAATTTTCATGTCATACCTAAAACGCGGGCCGGGCTTCGGGCCTTATTATAGGCTTCTCCTTCGTTTTATATTTATTTTATCAATTAAAAGGAACAATGAGTTCTGCGCTGGTGGAAACAACACGAGACCATAATAGCTAACGCAACTGTTAAGATGGCTCGCACAGTGTTCAGAGCATAGGTTCAGAGTCCGCTCCAGCAGCAGCAGCGCGCGTTTCTTCAGCACGGAGACACACTGCAAGCGTGGTGTGAGCGTGGCGTTTCTGTTGCGTGTCATCCGCGGGGCGTCTGGTGCTATTAATGTACAGGGAAGCCCTATACTTCATGTTAAATATAAATATATTGCCTATTGATACAGCAAAGACAACTTCGGCAGCAGCCGGCCCATGACATATCCATGGTATTGACGGCAAAAGGCTACAGAATAATTCGTTCTGTATTGACTGGTTTAATATTTCAAAATCGATAATTAGGCTATGTTGTCTTTTATTATTACAATTAGGCCTATCTGCATTTATGTTAACCTACAGACTTTCAAACATTATGTCATTATGTGTCACAATGTTTTATGGGCTATATGTTGTAGTCAGATAGATATGATGGTGCTGCAACACGCATCGCCGCAAATGACTAATGCAAGCCAACGCAAATGGCCGTAAATGAAACTTAAAATAAGTCTAAAATAGTCAAAAACACCATCATTTTCAATAAAAATGAATGAGATGAATGAGATCATTATCTTACCAGTGCGCATAAGCTGCTGAATAAAATGCATCTTAATCTTTTGCTTCCGTTGCTGTAAACTCCGTTAAATGAGCATACCCCGGGAATTGAAGATGGGATTTATATTCATTTGCGTAGGTGTAAGGTAGGCTATAAGACAACCTGCATGTGCTTTTTTTATTTTATTTGTTTAGCTCCGTTTGCGAGAGCCGCGAGCAGAATCAGCCTGCCTCAGCTCGTCAAAAATGCCTTTTAGGCTACTGGTGGTAATAGTTGGCGAAATTAACTAACATTGTGATGCTTGAAGTGTTTTATGGATTTTATTATAGGCAAGACAAGTCAAGAGTTGATTTGAGAGACTAAATTAATTAAATATGCGGTTAACTCACTATCGGCCGCTGGTCGCTTTTGGTCGTCACTTAAAAAAATTAAAACTTTAATTTAACAAACAAAAAAATGCTCTAAACATTTTTCTAAATTAACGTAATAAAGAAACGAAACGAAAAATAACTACTTTGACATTAAAAACAAAACAGAACTATTTTAATGGCTGCAACAATGTAAAAAAAAAAAAAAAAAACGGGCTCCAGTCGGACTCGGGCCGAGAATTTTGATAAGCTGTCGGACACGGGCCGGGCTAGGGCCTCAGCGTCTCGGGCCCGGGCCGGGCTAGGGCCTAGATTTGAGGCCCGTGCAGGGCTCTATTTACTAGGGCTGTGAATTTTTGGGTAGGCAGCGTATCCATTCGAATCACGATTCATAGGTTTTCGATTCGATTGAAGAACTAATTTTGCCAATTCAGACCGATTCGATTCGAGACTATTCACATTGAAATTCGATACAACTTGATTAATTCGATTCCAGCTGTTCATTATTTGTTGACGTTAATTCACAGCGCATTAACTAATGTTAACAAGATTTGAATAAAGTATTCGGAAATGTTAACATTAACAAAGATAAATAAAGGCTTCATAAGTGCAGTTCATTATTAGTTTGTTAAATTAACCTTTCTTTAAAGTGTTAAAAAAAAACTTTTGTTCATTGTTAATGTTAGTTTATATTATTACATTATTGTTTTATTATAATTACACACTTTACTTTAATAGCCTAGCCTATATAAAATGGCATTTGTAGAAATTTAAATAAGCCAAAATTTAAAAAGGCCTTAAAAGTATTGTTAGTCAATGCTAACTATCGTGCATGATAGTGTTAATGGCTACACAACCTTAGTAAAGTGTTCCAGGCATTAAACATGCAATGCTTCCATGAAGAGGAAACATCAGGCACTTTTCCAGCTGATCCTAAACTAACTTTTCTTCACGGAATAGAAAGAAAAGCCTCTTTGTTCTCTTTATACGGAACATTTTCCTTATGATGATGATTGTGTAAACGCGCCGGTGTCGACTGTTGCTATAGTATCGGACGCAACTTCAATGCGCCTTTGGTTGACAAATAAACCGCGCACTCTTCTTTCAGTGTTGGTAATGTTGTAGTTACTTTAGCAGTTTGCTTCGTATATTCAGTTAAACGATATTACGTTTAATTTCACGTATAATTCATCAGAACTGTGCGTATGCATTTTAGACACTTACAAAAGTGTTTGCTCCGTCCATGCAATAAATGTGCGTCTTGAATAAGTGGGGTTGTATTTCAAATTCCCAGGTATGACCCATTTCCGTAAAACTTCAGTATTTTATATAAATGAGCGAGTGCAATCCAGTGAAGGCGGTAAAGAGCGCACACATCTGTGAAGGAGAGCTGTGACTGTGAGAGCGCAGATGACGCAGCTATCGCAGCAAAACGTCTCTATTTATTCACGCATGCAGTAGACATAATCAAATGTTTATTTTAAAGCACAGAATCGTTTGTGAATCGCGATTTATCTGATTCTTAGCATTTTACATCGAGTATTGGCCGAAATGAACGAATCACGATTCAAAATGCGTGTTTCAAGATCGATGCATATGCATTGTCAGGATTTGTAATCGATGCATCGAGAAAACGAGTGAATCGTTACACCCCTATTATATACGTCTCCAATGTGCCAGCCCCTCTTGACTAATCCTGCCAATGAATCTTATGAATCTATCAAAGTATATGGACTTCAGTTACACAGAAAAAAATGCTCTTCCTATTTAGTATATTTTTCTTGTTTCCAGTCAAAATATCTAAAACATCTTAAATCAGGATGCATTTACTACATTTTATTGTTGTAGCAATTATCAAAATAATCCTGAAAAAACTAAATAAATAACAGCACATTGATAATAAATAATCATATTAAAATGATTTCTAAAGGATCATGTGACACTGAAGACTGGAGTAATGATGATGAAAATTCAGCTTTGATTACTGGAATAAATTATTTTTTTATAAGTATATTAAAACAGAAAAACTTACATTGCAATAATATTACTTTTTATCAAATTTAACACACACACACACACACACACACACACACACACACACACACACACACACACACACACTTTAATAAATGTAAGTATATTAAAATAGAACAACTTGTAAATAATAATATTCACAATATTAAGGTTTTTTTTTCAGTATTTTTGTTAAAAAAAATACACCCTGCAGTAAGTACTGTGCTTTGTACATGTGATTGAGGAATGCGCTGGGTAGAAATTCAACTGAAAGTGCACTGAATCTGGTTGTTTTAACCAAGAGATTTAAATGTAAACTACATTTAAGTTCCCTGTTATAGACTAACCTATGTTTATTCCCATTAATTCCCATGGAAAGTTTCCTTGAAAATCAGCGGAATTTTGTAGGGAATGGAATGAAAAATTATATTTATTTCAGCAAAAAAAGTCTGTGCCAATGTTTAATTTCAATGGTTGAGTGTGAATTGTATGCATGCATGTGTTTAATGTTTACAAAGTTATTCCTATCTGCATTTGAGTGACAATGTTGTCTCACCCCAGATGTACGTCTCCATGTCTGGATAGACTACTCGTCAAGCTTTCAGTGGGAAGTTCTTCTGTGCTAGAGTAAATAGTTTATAGCACGTCTAGACTGCAAACGAGCGGGTCATGGTGTGCCATGACAAAAAGAAATCTCTCCAATTTGTATAACAACAACCTGTGCTCGTATTATAATCAACAGAGCCGTTTACTCCACAAGCACACTGGAGATATATCCACCTGCAGAGTTGCTCTGAGGTAACTGTTGTGTGACTTTAACAAAACGCAATTTTGTTGTTTTGAGTGCAGTTGAAGAGTAGTAATGCTCTGGGGAGGGCGTAGGTGTTATTGGAGCACCAGCATCACACAAGGCACAAAGCTCAAGAGACGTCCTGAAACTGGATTGGTAAATCAGTGGCACTCAAGAGTTGTGTCACCTTATCGGATGTCTAATCTTGGTTTCTATTGCACCCCTTTCCCCTACTTCCCTTTCCTTTATTATGCAATTTTGCGTATTTATTGGATTTTCCTAAATCCAAACATTCTATAAACAATAGAAGAATATTAAAGACACTATGTATATTATCTGAATACTATACTTGACATTTTCTGATTTAATTCACTAAATGTAAAAATTCTATAAAAGGAGCACATGAATGTATTTCTTAATCTGTCATCAGTCTCAGCAGTGCAATTCTCTTCTGCAAATTGCTCTCTTGAGCAGGCCTGCCAGACGTTCAAACAATTCCCTTAAGAAAGTGTCCTACCACACAGAATGTGCCAGACTTTATGCCATGTGTAAAGAGGGATTATTTCAGCCGCATTTTCAAGAGGGAAAAAATAAGTTCAATGAGTTGGCCCATATTGATAGGAAAGCATCTTGCAGTTGATGAAGATTTGTGGGATGCACATCCAGGGCACAAAGCTCCCGCTCCACCACATCCCAAAGATGCTCTATTGGGTTGAGATCTGGAGACTGTGGCGGCCATTTTTGTACAGTGAACTCATTGTCATGTTCAAGAAACCAATTTGAGATGATTCGTGTTTTACATGGTGTTGTGACATGGTGCATTATCCTGCTGGAAGTAGCCATCAGAGGATGGGTACATGGTGGTCATAAAGGGATGGACATGGTCAGAAACAATGCTCAGGTAGGCCGTGGCATTTAAACGATGCCCAATTGGCACTAAGGGCCTAAAGTGTGCCAAGAAAACATCCCCCACACCATTACACCACCACCACCAGCCTGCACAGTGGTAACAAGGCATGATGGATCCATGTTCTCATTCTGCTTACGCCAAATTCTGACTCTACCATCTGAATGTCTCAACAGAAATCCAGACTCATCAGACCAGGCAACACTTTTCCATCTTCAACTGTCCAATTTTGGTGAGCTTGTGCAAATTGTAGCCTCTTTTTCCTATTTGTAGTGGATATGAGTGGTACCCTGCAATTTGTTCAACACAAAAATATAAAAAAATTATCTATTTGATATCTTTATTCAGTCGGTATAGGCTCTTTAATGTTTAGGTTATATGTTTGCAAATAACCTGTTAAAGCACTAAGACATGGGAACAGTATAGCTAACATTCACATTTTAATATTTATCGCAAGTCATATCATTATTGCAATATTAAACAATGTTATCGCACATCGCAACTTCTCATTTCGTGCTGCCCTAGTACCCAGTGGGGTCTTCTGCTGTTGTAGCCCATCCGCCTCAAGGTTGTGTGTGTTGTGGCTTCACAAATGCTTTGCTGCATACCTCGGTTGTAACGAGTGGTTATTTCAGTCAAAGTTGCTCTTCTATCAGCTTGAATCAGTCGGCCCATTCTCCTCTGACCTCGAGCATCAACAAGGCATTTTCGCCCAGGACTGCCGCATACTGGATGTTCTTCCCTTTTCACACCATTCTTTGTAAACCCTAGAAATGGTTGTGGATGAAAATCCCAGTAACTGAGCAGATTGTGAAATACTCAGACCGGCCCGTCTGGCACCAACAACCATGCCACGCTCAAAATGTCTCTTAAAACACCTTTCTTTCCCATTCTGACATTCAGTTTGGAGTTCAGGAGATTGTCTTGACCAGGACCACACCCCTAAATGCATTGAAGCAACTGCCATGTGGTTGGCTGATTAGATAATTGCATAAATGAGAAATTGAACAGATGTTCCTAATAATCCTTTGCCATGTAGAATTAAGGCAGTTCTGAAGGCGAAAGGGGGTCAAACACAGTATTAGTATGGTGTTCCTAATAATCCTTTAGGTGAGTGTATATACACAATTTATGAAAAATTCAGGTCTTCAATTGAACATTTTTAAGTGACTGATCACATCTAAATTGTTCAGTTGGCCGAAATTGCATCAATTCAGCCAACCGAAAAATGTGATCAGTCACTAGAACATTTTCAATTGGAGTCATTATTTTTTGAAATAAATAAAACACATATACATTATATATATATATATATATATATAAACATTAAAAGATAATTTACCATTTCGGACAACAGCCATTTGTGGATTGATTTTCTTGAAAAGTGTAAACACTGAGCCGCTATCAAACATCACTCTGTTTATGTGAGCATCTCGACCAGAGGATGCACTACAAAAAATAATTACCTATCACTTTGACAGGCTGGATTGTAAATAATCTGATGTGCTCCATTTTATCTGTCAGTAAAATATTCAGTCAGTAATGCTCAGTGCATTTTATGCACTCACTGATAAGACAAGGACCACTGTGGCAAGACCTTTCCTCAGCCTGCACTCTCATGATCTTTTCACCCAATTTAAACAATCTCTCATGAAACACTCTAGACTTCACCTAGAATCTCATTTCTCTCCTCAGATATGTCTTTCCCTAGTTCGTCATGGGGCAAACTGGAAAACTTTACATGCTAATCAACAATTTTGTCAGTATAGAGCCCTTATGTTAGTGTATTTGTTGGTTTGTGAGAGTTTCTCTGTTAAACTCCCACTTCTGTTGAGGATCTACTCACATCTAGTCTTAGAAGAATAAATGGAATAAATATCATTATCCTCCCTCATTATCTTAAATTTGCATATTAAATTACTCTTGCAACCATCTGGGAGGGTTGAGACTTAAAAGTACTTTGGTCGATTATTTTGTAAATAATCAAAATTAAAAATAAATAAATACATAAAATACACACACACACACACACACACACACACACACACACACACACACACACACACACACACACACACACACACACACACACACACACACACACACACACACACACATATGAAAAATGTCTAAATGCTTTTAGTTACTGTTACAGCGGTTAAGAACATTCTTTCGAAATCATTCACTATACTTATGATCAAAGTTATTTTTGATTGCACTATAATTGAATTATCAGGGCAAGCATCTCTTTTCCATTTTATAACCTATGCCCTCTTATTTAAATGTCAGCACCGCCTCTGACAGCACAAATTTAGTCTTCAATAAGGTTATTTGAACAGCTGTGTGTTCTCTGTATTAGGCATTTACTGTACAGTGGTTACTATAGCAACAAGAAAATAAGAAGACAGACAAAGTGCTATGATCCAAGCAGCAGAAAATGACAAGCTCTCTAAAAGAAGCACTGGGAGGGGGTGATGCTGGGGTAGGTGCGCGTGCACTGGAGGGATCTCATTGTATGTATGTGTGTATTGGTGGATGATAAAGCTGGTATATGTATATTAGGGTACTGCTAGAATGCATATTTTGGGTGATATTAAGCTACATATATGTTAGGGTAGGTAGGTGTGCACTTGAGGGATCTCATTGTATGCATGTGTGTATAGGTGGATGATTGGGTTGGTATATGTATATTAGGGTAGTGGTAGGCATGCATGTATTGGATGATGTTAGGCTGTACACATAGATGTTTGGGGTAGTTTGTGTCTGAATGGGTGAGAGACAATGAGCATAGAATATGGAAATAAGAAATGAGGAAAAAGAGAAAAAGATTTAGAGAAAAACAAAAGAAAAGCACATGCACCACGATTAAAGGAAAGGCTCAATAAATAATAGAATGGTTAGGTTGTAACCTGCTGTTAACTCTGAGCAGTGCTGGAGGATACAACTCTGATGTTAACCACCAATCAATATCTAATGACCACCTCGGGGTCTCGATAAGACACGACACACCAGCTTATGTTTCCCATGCCCTTTTGTGCAATTAACTACAACAGCGGTTAAAAACAGTGTGTGCAAACCAAAAAAGTAGGCACACAGAATGACACAGTGTCTCTGAGCCCCACGAGCCAAACTGTGAGGTCTGCCGGTAATGACCACTTGTTTTTCCTGTCTCAGCGTCTACCAGACACCTCAGAGACATCTCCAATGCTGCAAAAATAGGCAAGATACTTGATATTCTCCCAGCTAAACACTGCAGAGATGGTCATTTTTTAAAGAACTGTTGTGCAAGCCTGCCACTGTATAAAAGACACAGAACTGAGGGGGCAGTAAAGCACTGCTTTCAGCCCGAGAGAAGGTGTGCTGATGCCTTATTATTCTACAACACGTCTCCTCACTTCATATCTCTCCATTTTTGCTTTGTTTGTTCTGCTGTTTGGGAAGTACAGCGAGGGCACTCAATTGATATGGTCAGAAGGCGGTGAGCTTCCTGTGGGAAACAACAAGAACATTTCCTTTTATATAGCCATTGATATTACACTCCTCACACCACTTGACCCATGACTCCTTCCTGTTCAGTACAATCCTCTAAATCTATTCATCATCTCCTCACTCTTGTTCTAACAATTAAGTGCACTTAGAAGTCTCTGTATATCCAATAATGCATTCATCTACAGGGAAGGGAATGTGAGAGAGAGAGAAAAAAAAATGAGTCAACATGTTGAAAAACCATGTTTATGGAAGGAAGCGACAACTAATTTGAAGGGTTTTTTAAGCGTGTAAACTAATTTTCAAAAATGTTTAAGCCAGCAGAAGTCAAGAGGACTTCATTTTCACAACTCTCATTGGCTTGTTTGATATGATACATGCTCTATTAAAGCAATTCACACCCATAAAATTGCCCTGATGTTTCCTTCCTGAAAGTGTGAATATGAGCAGAGAGAAAAATGTGATGATGGCATAAAAAACATGCAACTTAAAGGAAACATTTTCATAAAATGTGTGCTTTAACACCATTGTAAGAACATGCTCAATTCACCCATTTTAGCCAAATAATGCATTAAGGGCGTATCAACCAAAGTTACACCTAAAACCTGAAATTAGCATTTTTGAACTTCCAATTCCATCACGCCAAAGTATGCCCACATCAAGATGTTTGGTCTGGAAACTCATCATTGGCAGCTCAATCCGAGAGGCGGGATAAATGGTTGTCTTTCAAACTCCCTCTGCACGCGATAGGATAGCGCTACACCAACCAAAGCAACGAAGGTGAAGCAGAGCTCGTTGACAGATTAAACATTCGCCGTATCCAGTCGGCTAAACTCAGAACACATCTTCCCTTTTTAAGAATGACTTCAGTGCCGTTCTTTGTTCTTTTCTCAGAGAAAAGCTTAACTCCTAGTCTTCCAGAGTCGCGGTCAAAGCTGATTCAAAAGACCGCCGTTCGCCAGTTTCTGTGTTTACTAGAAGCACGCAAACGCAACTCGGCCCTCGTCATTATGGCCCCGCCCACCGACTCTATACACGATGTGATTGGCCCGGCAAGAGCTGGCCCCACAAACTGGCTGTATTGAGCGAACAACACAGGAAGAGTATGACAAAAATAGTCGTTATTAGTCTTCCAATGAACATGCAGGAGAATGACAGAACTCCACTTGAAACACAACCACAATACAAATATGAGTGATTTTATAAAATAAAAATAAGAGCATGAATATCGAAATGTTGCGGTCATGTCTCCCTTATGTTTTTAATAGGCAGTGTCTCCTCAGCCGCTTACCGGCCCGGTCCATCTGTCTCCAGGTCTGAGGGCAAATGGCTGTGTTTTTATTCTCCGTTCCTATGCCATTTTACACGGAGGTGCACGAGGAACTCACAAAGACGTGAAAAGCACCGTTCTTGGCTAGACCGCGCTTCACTGGGTCCGCCGTCCTCACTAAACTCAATCGTGGACTTGTACTTTCCCCAGGTGAAGCATGAGATTGCGGTACATTTATGCCTACAATACACTAGGGATGCACGGTATTCCGGTACTGGGAAAATACCGGTATATATTTTATTTAAAACTGAACAATGTCATTATTTTGCACATTTCGGTATATGCTGCTGTTCCTAAGTTCACCGCTAGTTGGCCGTGCACTACCCAAACTGAGGTGAAACCGGCAATTAGGCAGCTACATGAACGAAATGGATAAAGCAGTTGAATCTCAATCAAGATGCTCAAAACTAATTAATCAAAAGAGGAGTAGAAGCGAAATTTGTACTTACTTTGCTTATAAAACTGATGAAGGAACATCAAATCTAGCCAAGCATCTGTCACTAATCCTGACTTTAAGACTTCAGGACTTAAGCGATCGACAGGTGAGGGAATCATTCCACTTATTAACACATATACATAAGATCGAATATCATGAAATCTCCAGCGTTTGTTTCAACCAATAATTTTTGCATGCGTACTATTGCACTATTTACATTCACGTTAGACATAACTGACTGAGTTTATCCGCATACTCACTAAAGACGGACATTTTTATATATTTTTCTGTATTTGACTGTTTAAGGAAACTTAATTTGAAATGTCCAAACTCTAAATTACAGGCTCGTGTGTGCGTTGTTGGTGTGAGCTCCTATCCTATGTAACAGTTATTATGAAATGCTATAAAATCACTTGCATTTTCAAATTTGATTTCTGTTTGCTATCCCGAAACAAACGTGAAAATGTTGAATCAGAGCATGCAGATTACTTTAGTGTAGGTGGGATAATCTTTGTTGATTAATTTACTAATAAACATTTGTGGTAATTTCCCACTTTATAAAGTCAAAACTTGAATAATTTTACTCTCTCGCACAATACCCGATAGGGCTGTCAATCTTCTTCCATTATCCCATTCGAATTTCATTCATTCGTTTTTTTTTACTATTTTTTTTTTAAATATTTATTCCATTAATCCAACATTTGATCCAAATTTAATATCTTGTATGACTTCCATGAGCTTGAAGGACTGCATCCATGCGGTTTGGCAAGGATTCAAACAATTTAATGATGAAGTCATCAGGAATAGCTAAGAAAGTAGTCTTGCATGCCTCCCAGAGTTCATCAATATTCTTTGGTTTCGTCTTCCATGCGGCCTCTTTCATCCTACCCCACATATGCTCAATGATGTTCATGTCTGGTGACTGGGCTGGCCAATCCTGGAGCATCTTGATCATTTTTCGCCTTGAGGAACTTTGATGTGGAGATGGAAGTATGCGATGGAGCACCGTGCTGCAGAATTTGGCCTCTTTTATGGTTGGGAATATAAGAGGTAGCTAAGATTTCTCGGTATTTTAGACTATTGATGTTGCCTTCCACCCTGCAGATCTCTCGCACACCCCCATACTGGATGTAACCCCAGACCATGATTTTTCCGCCACCAAACTTCACTGTTTTCTGGGTGAATCTCGGATCCATTCAGGCACCAGTAGGTCTCCTGCAATATTTGCAGCGACTGTGGTGTAATTCAACAGAAGATTCATCTGAAAAATCCACCTTCTGCCACTTTTCCTGCGTCCATCCTTTTAGCAGGCTGTGGGCCTTGGCAAATGCCACGCTGTTTTTCAATTGTCTTTTGTTTAGTGCTGGCTTCTGGGCACTGATTCGACCATGGAGGCCATTTCAAGACAGAATCCGACAAACTGTTCTGGTTGACACAGGGACTTCAGGTGACCAGGTCTCGTGGAGCTCTGCTGCAGTGGAAAATGGGCTGGCCTTGGATTTGAGCCAACAAACGGTCCTCTCGAGCAGTTGTCTTGCGGGGTCTTCCTGAACTGGGCTTGTCAAAAACGTCTCGTCTCTTCAAATCTTTTTTTATCCTCTGTACTTGACGCTGAGACACATTGAAGGTGTCTGCCACATCAGCAGTGGATCTGGTCTTCAGCCTCTTGATAATCAAAACTTTAGTCTCAGGGTGAATCTTAGGCATGTTTGCAGAGGTCTAGTTGCAGTTGATGTGAAGGTCTAGTGTACTGGGGTTCTTTTTATACACACTTGAGACCTAATTGATCCAATATTAGTCACAGGTGAAGCTCATATGACAAGGTGACAACACTTATGTCTTAGCAAAACTTGACTCAATGGGCTTTACCAAGCTGTGAATATTAGAATACTTTTTGAAAGTTTAGTTTTTCACTGAAACATTATCACAAAAGCTGGTGGGATTAAAATGAGCCATTTCTTGTAAAAAAATCTTGATTAGAAATATATTTCAGCGGCACTTTAGGTCAATTTGTACACAAGCGACAAGACTTTTGTCAGGGACTGTACTTTCATGTTTCAATCCTTTCTCAGCACATACCATTTTTTACGGTTTGCCTTCAAAGGACGAGCATACCAGACAAGGACCTCCCTTTCTGGGACATCTTAACGAAGGTCGCAGAGGCTGCCCTTGCTCCTTTACATTTGGGCATGCTCCAGGACAATTGTCTTCTCAACTACTTTGACACCTGGCTTATTTGAGTCGTAGGAGTTGGTCTGCGAACACAGGGATCAGGTCCTTTGCCACCTACAAGACCCTGAGCAGAACATCTCTTTTCTCTGTGTAGAGTAAGACTTGTCACCATTACTGCACGTCTCTCTCTAGGCCGCGATTAGTCAGTGCTGCATTTCTCGAACCTATACAAGCACAAGACAGCAGTTCCACTGAAATACTTTCAGAGGTTCCTGGGGCACATGGCATCCGTGGTCATGCGCTCGGATTGTTACATACGAGACCATTGCAGCACTGGCACCAGATTCGAGTCCAGAGATAGGCATGGCGCCACAGCACACATCGCATAGCCATCATGCCTATCTGCGGTTGTCCATTAAGCCCTTAGTTGGGATCATGTGTTTCAATAGGCAGTTACCCTGACAAGCCAGACCCACATCAAGATGTTTTGTCTGGGAGCTCACCATAGACAGGGCTCAAACCGAGAGGCGGGATAAACGGTTGTCTTTCAAACTCCCTCTGCATGCAATTGGATAGCGCTACAACCAACCAGAGCAACGAAAAAGGTAAAGCGGAGCTATTTGATAGATTTAAGTTTCGCCGTATCCGGTCAGCAAAACTCCGAAACATCTTCCTTTCTTAAGAATGGTTCTTTATTCTTTTTCTCAAAGAAAAGCTTAACTCCAATCTTCCAGAGTCACGGCCAAAGCCGATTCGAAAGTCCGCCGTTCACCAGATTTGTTTACAAGCAGCACGCAAGCACAACTCTGCAGTCATTATGTTAAGCACCGCCCACCGACTCTATACACGATGTGATTGGCCTGACCAGAGTTTGGTTTGAACAATCCAATGGAGAGTTGCTAGATTACACTCACGGCAAATTAGATTTGCTGTCACTAGTGTGCATCTAGATTTCTAGGCTAAGTGTCTAGACGTGTTGCATCAGGCAACGGGCATGCAGTTTCTGGCTCCTGGAGAGGACCCTGTCTGCATTGGCACATCAACTGCCTAGAGTTGCTGGCTGTGCTATTGGCCCTGAGAAGGCTTAAGCCGCCGATTCAGGGCACGCAAGTGTTGGTCCGGAAGGTATATAAATCGCCAGGCTGGGATCCGCTCTCCCCGCATGTCACAACTCACCTGCTATCTCCTCCTATGGATTCAACAACGGCTGATGTGCACTATTTATATCCTGCCATTAATACAGCTCTGGAAAAAATTAAGAGACCACTTAACATTGATTTCTGAATTTGGAGTGGTCGCAATTTTTTTTAATGAAAATTAAAAAAGAGGGAGAGTGGTGTTTTATGACATTTCTCATGGAGTGTCTTGAACGCGTGTCTATTTCGCTTCAAATGCTCGATTTCTAAGCACATCCAATTCGCTGCGGACGCTTGAATGGATTAAAAATGTTCACGCATCAAACTCGACGCAGTAGACGCGTTTTTGACGCTCTATTCGCGTTCGGTGTGAACGTAGCATAAAAGCATTTATTTATCTTTGTTAATGTAAATTTCAGCATTTACTAATGCCTTATTAAAATCTTGTCAACATTAGTTAATGCACTGTAAACTAACATGAGCATACCATGAACTGCTGGATTTTTATCAACTAACGTTAACAAAGATGAACATATGCAAATATAACAAATATATATTATAACAAATTATCTGCTCATGGTGAGTTCATGTTAGTTAATACATTAACTAATGTTAAATAATGACCATTATTCTAAACTGTTACCAACTAAATAAGAAATATTGCTATTGTAATATTAAGTATTTAAGAAAAAGCGTAATTATTTTATTTAAATTATAATTCTGCTATTGATGGCTGTCTTAATTTATTGATTTTCAAATGGTAACATTTCTAAACTTTTATTCTGATGAGAAAAAAAAAAAGAAGAAAAAAAAACATTTCTTTATCCATGGGACCACCACATCACTCCTCAATATACTTCATCAGTTTGCAGTCCTTAGGAGCTTGTATAAGGGTAAGGACCAGCATATTACAGCTTACATTTTTGTTCTTCACTGCTTGTCACATATACACACTTTGCGTCCTGAAACTGTTGGCCCGGAACGGTGTGCGCTGCAGCAGTGCAAATGGATGTCTCAATTGCACAATAATATTGATCGGTGAGACAAGCGCTTTATAAGAGCATGGCCCCATGGACTCCATCAAGCAGGAATGGCTATTTTCAGAGCAATTTGTAATTTGTTTTAGGACAATAATATGAAGATTTTAAAGAGACAAGCAGCCTGGAAGAGGGGTGAAGTCATCATTTAAAATGTACAATGAAATCACTGTCAAATGCGAAGGGTTCACAGTCTGACAAACGTGTTTTATAACACACAGCTGAATTTTAAACAATTTAAGTGACCATTATAGGTATACTACAGGCTCAATCCAGCTGGAGAAAGCATTTTGATCATGGACACAATGGATGTAGATCAAGGACCAACCCTTGCAGGATTTAAAGGGGACCTATTTTGTCTTTTTCAAAGTCGCGATTGGTTTTGAGCCCTACTAGAATAGGTTTTTAGAACAGATGCGTTATTCTCCCCATATTCTCCATTGTTGCAGCTCCTCTCTTCCCAGTCTGTCAGTAACACACTGTTTAGTTTCGGTCTCTATGAAGCCCCATATAAATATATACGAGCACAATGTGCTCTCTGATTGTGCTCAACTAACCAGAGACTTTTAAATGTTCCCCGATCTAGATTAAACTATAAGGGGACCGTGCCTTTGCCATTGCTGCACCAAAACTTTGGAACAGCTTGCCTGTCTCTATCAGAACTGCCTCTACATTGCACGAGTTTAAAGCAAAACTCAAAACCTATTTTTTTCTCTGGCTTTTAATTGTAGTTGATTTGTGCTGTGTCTGGTCTGTTTTGTGTCCTAATTTATGTTTTATATGGTGCTATATTTTGCTGATTTTTAATATAATGTACAGCACCTTAGTCAACATTTGTTGTTTTTAATGGTGCTATATAAATCAAGCTGAGTTGCGTTGAGAGAGTTGATTGGTCTGCTGGACCAGTATGCTGTGATTGGTCAACCGCTTTTAGGATGTTTGGGAAATGCCACGCCCTTTACCACAACCGCCAGTTTCTACACACTACTAACTCAATCAGGTCCAGCCCCTTTACTCTGCATATGCCTTGGGCAGGAATTATTTTAATTAGGAATACTGTGACATTTTCGTTCCCGGAAGAAAACTCAAGACTACAATGGAGATGTTTTAGGGAGTTCAGAAACAGTGACACTGATATAGAGAAGAACTCCCTTTGGAGTGACTGTGTGATGTAACTTTGCAGATCTTTTCATGCTCAAACAGCAACATTACACCCTAAAGGAAAAGCAAAATAGAACCCATTTAACCTACCCACCTTTCTGCTACCACTTGAGATCTTTAACACCTACATCACACCACCCTCAACATCTTTGCACTAGCCTTTTCTCAGGAAATCGAGTCTCATGGCATCATGATGTATGACCATCCCCAAGCATCAGACAACAGATGAAGCCACTGATGAGTTGAGGTTGAGTTTAGCCAAGTACAAGTCCAGTGAGGCAAACAAAGTTTAGCTGCCACCAGACAATGTCCAACATTATTATAGCCAAAGGTGCATCCGTTAGTGTTTGTTACCTGGGTGCGGAGGATTTCTCCTTTGGTCAGTTGCATGTCTCCTGTCAGCTCCTTCACAGAGATGCCCAGAGGCTCCAGTCGCTTACTGAAGTAATTAGTCATCTCAGCAGCCAGGGCCTTCATAGGAGCTACGTATACAATCTATACAGGCAGGAGAGAGAAACGGAGAGAGACAGGACAAGCTCATGATAAATGAGAAAACACCACAGTACCATTTGTTCCCTGGCAACCAGTACAAATAACAATTTACAAAGAAATATGAAGCTGGCTGCCTAAAGTAAGAGTTTAATGGTGATGTATGAAGACTGTCTATCATCGTTGAAGCTGACATACACGTATGTGAAAATGCGCTTCACGAGACAATGCATCCGTTTACATCTCCAAACTATGGTAAAACTTCTTGACACATATTTAATGCTCAAGTCTATCCTTGCTTGACATAAGCTTAACAAACGCACCCAATCAGGTTGTGCTGTACGTGAGGCTGGTGCGGAAATGAGTTATTGGCTGCCAGAAAGCCAACAGCTCACTCAACAATATAGTCTCTGTGAGTGTGTGTTTACCTTAAACTGGTCCTTGCGAATGACTCCCCCAGGCTGCAGGTGCTGGCGGATCTCGTGTAGGACGGTGAGCATGGCTATGTTGGTTTTGCCGGCACCGGTGGGTGCACAAATGAGCAGGTTTTCATTGGTGTTGTAAGCCGTCTCAAACACTATAGACTGGATTCTGTTCAACCTCTTCATGCCCTTGAACACCAACTGGCCAATCTGCAAACATGCAAGAATAATTTCAATGGTCCGTTGACGACAAGTTCTTGGTCTTGAGATCTCAAAATACTGTGAACCTGTTTAATGTACCGTGCAAGAGGTTGAAGGCCGTGAGTGTAAGTGTAGCAGATGTGGTGTGATGGAGACACATATGGTCAGAATGACAGGGCACCAGGAGCCAAAACTTAATGAAGCCACTTTAATGTGCAGCTAATGAGCAACTCCGGTCTCCCACAAGGCAATCATCAGTGACTTTACCTCAACTAATCAATCACTGAAAGCCAGAGTTAAAGAAAACTGAACCTAAAGCAGCGCTGACCAAAAATGAGATGCTTTACTGATGCTGTCAGATCAAGTGCTTCTCTATGAGTGACTGTTGGGACTTTATGAATGGCTGAGCGTGTGTGAAGAGCTCAGAGAGCGCCAACATTAAAACCTTGCAAAAGGCCACCAGGACTATGGAGGGGAAAACTCTCAAAACAGTGTCAGGAGCTGTCAATCAATCCACCCACTCTGTCCAGTTCTGCAGTTACATCACACTAGGGTTTAAGGCCATCTATCTATAAAGAAGTCTGATAAAAAGCCAGCGAGTGCTTTAGCACTACTGCTGAGTATGGTTAATTTCACTACAACCATCATTAAAGTAGAACAAATTTATTAGATCAAAAAGGGGACAAAAAACTAATCAGTGCACATTGAATAAAACAAATCTAGAATCTGTCCTAATTATTTGTCTCTTTCTATCTGACGTCTCCGGCTTCCTGCATCCCTCATTCCTGCGTCGGTGTCTTGGATCAGGGGATCAGGATTCATTAACAATGCTATCGGTCTCTCTTTTACCGTTCTGCTCTGGCACGCTTTAAATTAAAAGAAAAACAATTAGGCTGAGAGAGTTATTATAGGGCTCTGATCTGATTTAAAATCAAGACTGAAAAGCCAAACGGAAGGGATTATTCATAGCTGAAAGACGCTTCAAGGCACAGCAGTGAAGATGTGGCTGCATAAGGATCCTTTGATAGGCGGACAGAAAAGCAGTGGGTTGTTCTGCAGTGGTTAACTTCATTACAATAGTAAGTTGTTGTAGTGTCATCCTATGCACGTATCTATGAAGTCTACAAGAATAAAGGTGCCTCTATGTACCGACAGACTGACAATTGATTGATTAATTGATTGATTGATTGATTGATTGTTTGATTGAACAAGCAAGGTTTAATCAAAATGTGATAAAAGGATTTTCCAGTGAAAACCACAGACTTTTCTAGTAACTTATACCAAACTTCTCCAATCATTAGTTAACTTAAACCTTGTCACCGCAAGCTCACGTTCATCTACCTTCACTTTAGTTCAGTGGTTCTCAAACTCGTCCTGGGGACCGCCCCGCCAGTGCACATTTAGCATGTTTCTCTCAACTAACACAGCTGATTCAACTCATCAGCTCATTAGAAGAGACTGCAAGACCTGAATGGGCTGTTTCTAACTACTGCCCTAGGTGACCTTAAATTCACAGCAGTCCCATCAGTCTAAACCATCAGTCTACCCATCTAAAACAAGCAAATGGATTTTTTTTTTTGTGGAGGAGATGACTATGATGATATTAATGAGTGAGTCTTTGTGGAACATGTAAGTTGCATTCATTCATTTTTCAATTTAATATTGCAAGTAAAAAAAAAATTGAAAAGGGCTCATGTATTTTTTTTTATTATTATTATTATTATTTTTTTCAACAACAACAAAAAACTAAATGTGAGAATTTGGCTTGGTTTTATATTTGTAGGTTCAGGATTAGAAAATGTGTAAACGACTTGAATATTTGACTTCCACATGTAGGCAGCATTAAACGCCCCTTTCCGCCGATTGATCAACCAAAAATCAAAAATCGTTCCAAACCCATAAGACCTTTGTTCATCTTCAGAACACAAATGATCAGTGTCCTACAAACTGCATCCTAGTTCTACAAATTAAGGTTATACCACTGTAGTCACACGGGCGATTTCATCAATGTCTTTCTTACCTTTCTGGACCTTGAAGGTGTTTTGCTGTCTATGCAGGGGTCAGAGAGCTCTCATATTTTAACAAAAATATCTTCATGTGTGTTCTGAAAGGTCTTATGGGTTTGGAACGACACGAGGGTGAAGAATTAATAACAATTTTCATTTTTGGGTAAACTAACCTTTTAAAAATTACTGTATTGGGTATCGGCAAGATTTTGGCTACTGAAGGCAGCATTACTTACAGTAGCCTAAACAGTGTGTAAAATATAATATTAATTACTAATATTATATAGTACCACAATCAAGAGCTCAACTAAAAAAAAAAAAAATATATATATATATATATATATATATATATATATATATATATATATATATATATATATATAAATAAATAGAATGAAATATACACATCAGCCAATTATAAGGCTCTGTTTCAGCTCCGGCCTTAAACGTAGCTGCCCAAGTACGCAGTAGACAGGCAAGGCAGCTCACACTAGGTTTTGAAATGGAGATCAATTTCATCAGCTTTAATGGCCCAATTGGAGCCAATTACAAAAAAAGCTTCCAGAAAGCTGTTAGCGCTTCATTGGAGGTTGGCGTTTCCATATAGCATCACCTTCTGCTGAGTGCCACGTGTTCTCTAAAAAACGGGAGGAGAAGGTGGATGTTTCTACGCCTCCCGTCAGGATGGCAGCATCCGCCTCAGCTGGGCCGACCCATTGTTGGTCTTCAGAGGACCAACTTATAAATATTCATAGGTAATTAGGAACTCTCTTCCTATCCGACTGAACGGTTGTATCACCACGGTAACCAAACTGCTGCACTTGTTTTAAGAGCCCCTTCATTTTGATTTATCAGCTTTGTCTGTAAAGGACTGCCAGTGTCCCCGCACAACTTAAACATGCAAATGAATGCAAATGTATGCGTGCCCCAACATTCACCTCGAAGTAATGCATACATGTAGCAAATATGGAGTTGTCATTACTTAATGATCTCGGAAAATGTCTCGCATTTGGTTATTTTCCTTTGAAGCGCATTCAGTGTTGTGATGAATGCTTGTCAAACGACATGAAATCGTGATGTGGGTCAGGGTGGTCCCCCATGTGCTATTGTACACTCGCACAGTAATGTAGCCCCGAGGTAATCCATCAGCCAAACCATAGAGTGTACGACACGTTTTAAAACAAGTCTGGCAAACTCACAGTCGGCTGTACGTCAAAAGCGAGTTTTTAATCTCTCTTTACTGGCTGCAGAAATAGCGGCAGTAAACGGGACTTTTCATCACAGTGTGTGAGTGGAGTGATTGCCACACTGGCGGCCCATTCCAGCTCGTTGAGTTTCAGGCTCGGGGGTAAATCTAACACCATCAGACCAGGCTCCCATTCAAAACTTAAAGTGGCTGAAATCATTTGTACCTGAAAGCACAATCTCAGCTTTACTCCACTCTAAGACTTAAAAGGGCCACATTTTTTTTACATTTATCTTTTTTTCATACGGTCCACTGATGAGTCGTACAAAAAACTAGAAAGTTGTATTAAAGGTCCCATTCTTTGCGATTTCATCTTTCAAACTTTAGTTAGTGTGTAATGTTGCTGTTAGAGCATAAATAATACCTGTAAAATTATAAAGCTCAAAGTTCAATGCCAAGCGAGATATTTTATTTAACAGAAGTTCCCTTTCAAAGCCTACAGCGAACGGCCGGTTTGGACTCCACCGCTGCACTTCCTGCTTTAATGACGCAACTAAAACCGTCTGTTGACGAACCCTCCGCCCACAAGAACACGCAAATTTGGGGGCGTTGTCCTTTTGCTCTCGCAGCTCGAGAGTAGGAAGCGTTGTTTTTGTAGAGTGTGTTTGTCGCCATGCCATTGAAACGCTGTTATTTTCATCCCGGAGTCAAATCACCTTTGTTTGGCCTTCCCACGGACGCTGTACGTAGAGATCAATGGCTACAGTTCATGTTTAACTCGGTTCCGGAAAATTATAATCACAATTTAAAACTATGTGCAGCACATTTTGCTGAGGACTGCTTCCTCAATCTCAATCAGTTTAATGCCGGATTCGCAGAAAGATTATTCTTAAAAGATGACGCAGTTCCCTCTTTGTCTGGAGAAGGCGTTGTTGTTTATGGTGCACAACCGGTAAGTGTATTTTATTATTTAAGTCGGCCCGTTTAACAGTTTATGTAACTCATGACACAAAGTTCAACGCTGTTTAGCTTTGTTAACTGACGTTAGATGGTAATTGAAACTAATCTGAAAAACTTAGCATATAAAAGTGTAGTAATTCATTCAGACACCATCGATTGTTGGTGTTTGTAATGATCAGTTTAAACTCCTGAATAGACAGCTGATCATTCTGAAACATCCAGCAAAAGTCTTTCCTGAGCAGGTTGTAATCGATCCTCTTCGATATTCTCCGGGTCTGATTCCGGCTCAAATTGATAAGGCAATATAGACATTTTTGCAATAACATCATATATCCCCGTTATGATAAGAGGCGGGACCTTTCCGGGCAACGTGCACTAAGCTGCTGTCCAATCACAACACGGGAAGCGCTGGCCTATCAGAATCAGAACTCGTTACGTATTTCTGAAGGAGGGACTTCATAGAACAAGGAAATCATCAGGCTGTTTTTAGGACAGAGGAAACACCGGTATACAGATAAGTAAATTGTGTGAAAAATACTGTTTTTTTACACGCGAAACATGAACTCATGTTATATTGCACACTGTAAACATAATCAAAGCTTCAAAAACACGCGAAGAACGGGACCTTTAAGCCTTAAATGCATGACTGTTTCACCAAACATTCGTACATATTCAGGTCGTTAGCGACCCGGATCTATATTTAACATGGATGGACCTCTACCTGTCGTGATAATATATAAAACTCCTGATGTTAGAGTTACACTTACAGAAGAATAAAATAAAGCATATTTCGTTACCTTTTGGAGCTTGGAAGGGTTTAGTTTGAACAGATGTTTAACACCATCATCATCTGTCCTCGTCAGAGCTCGTTTACCAGTAGATTCAGCATCTGCCTCATATTCGCCATCTCACGCATATTCTCCAAACTCATTTTCAACGTCTTCAAAATCAATATTTTGTTCACTGACAGCTTCTTGACCACATCCATCATCAAGAGACAGTGACACTAACATATGATTGTGTTTAGTACTTGCTCTCTGAAGTAAATCACTGAGCCATTTCAAGTTTTGCAGATTATTATTATTGTTTCGTTTTCTGTCAGAGGTAACGATGAGTGAAACGTCACTTCATCATTGTGTATCAGACATTGCCACCTTGTGGAATAAAGGTGAATTGCGCCTGATTTCGTCATTATAGATTAATTTATCATTGTGCAAAAAATATATACGTACAATCCTACACACCTCGGGTCGAGAGCGACCCTATACAATTTTGACAAAAAACTAGTGAAAAAACAGGCATTCAATTATAATTCTATTTTTTTTTTTCTTGTAATATTGTTTAAAATGGATTGATTGAGGAATACTAAGAAGGTTGATGTCTAACTTTAAAAAATGAATGAGGAGCAGGGTAGTGAATGACGTCTCAGGTCGCTAACGACCCGAGGTATGCATTTAAGGGTTAAAGGAACAGTTCACCCCAAAATGAAAATTAGCCCATGAATTACTCACCCTGACATTATTCTTTATTCTTCTTAGTTATATATAAAAAAAAAAAGTCCTGGCTAATCCAAACATTATAATAGCAGTGAATTGTTGCATCCTTTTTGAAGTCCATAAAAGTGCATCTGTCCGTCATATACTGCTCCACATGGCTCCAGGGGGGTTAATAAAGACCTTCTGAAGAAAACCGATGCATTTGTGTAAGGAAAATATCCATATATAAAACTTTTTAAAGCAAATTATCAAGACCGCTCGCCTTCCGTATTCAACTTATAGAAAAAGCGTAGCGCCCGCGGCTCACTGTTTAAAATGCTTCAACATCTGACGACATTGCACATTAGTTACGCTCAACAGACGTAGCATAAGCATTTTAGACTGTGAGAGGCAACGATGGAATAATTCACTACCATTATAATGCTTGGATTAGCCAGGACTGTTTTTAATATAATTGATTTTATTCGAATGTCATATACACCTAGGGATGACTTTAGGGTGAGTAAATAATGGGCTAATTTTCATTTTTAGGTGAATTAACCCTTTAAGGAAATAAAAAGGGTCCATTTCGAATTCACGTTGACTGTTAAGTCAATCCCAAAAGAGCAAATGGACTTGCGCACTTGTGTCCCATAGGTCCGGCTTTGGCTTGCTCGCCAAGGTGTCTATTCAGGAAAAGGCACCACAGTTCTTGTTCCCACAAAAAACATCTGTATGTTATAGATTTTTCTAAATTTCTATTATATTCCCAATCTTTGCTTCAAAGCGATGACAATCTCAAAATCCAATTGCAAAAAGCTCGGTATAAATCAAATAATTTCATTTAATTGTTCACATGAATAATAAACATAGTGCAACCCAAATAAAACAAATTTTTGGGTGCACTATGTATTTTTCATTGTGTTATCTTAGGCCCTGTTTACACCTGGTATTAAGATCACAGAAGTAGACGAGGGAGACACAATCATGTTTACACCTGGTGTTTAAATCTCACTTTCAAACACTTCTGTCCTGATTTCTTTGTCTATGGGCGGTTAAATATACATGTACAGTATGGGCTTTTTCAGATCTTTTGATAAAATAACCAAAAAAAAGTGCTCACAATTTACATATGAACGCACACACACACACATCAGAAACACATACAGAGAGCAGCAACTTGCGTTTCTGCTCTGACAGACACAACACCAGCCGAACGCTGTGAGTGTGTGTTAGAAATCAGGAATGGTGAGAGAACAATGTGAAACTTGGGTCTTCAGCTGACAAGGTTTAAATCTCCTCTGGCTAGCGCTTCCCATTATGTTGACACAATCGGTCAGTGGGCGGAGAGTAGGGGGTGTGTTTGTGGCTGTTCCAAATTCACTGCATGAGCGTCTACATTACGAAAGCAATCAAATGTGTTTTCGACTACCGTCGGAAGTGGTTTAAAGTGGGCAAGCTCAAAATGTTCTAGACTCCGTTTACACCATCATAATACAGCTATTGACACCTGGGATCAGTACGTTTTTGTTGAGCCGATGTCAAATGGAGTGTGTAATAGGGCCTAAAATGTTTTGAGCATGTCCACTTTTAAAAAAACACATTCAACCCGGATCGCTTTGAAATGTTCATGCTGTCTTTTGTGTTTTTAAGAACCACGAAAGACCTCTCCATCTACTGACCTAATATGTAATAATTTATGCACTATTTGAACGTTATGTTCAGTCAATATCATCCAAGCGGCACATTCGCACTGCCACAAACGTGATGTAGAGTTTGACGAAAGAAAGGGTGTCTCAAGGACTCTCTGACTTACCGAGTGGAAACGGTATGCATCTCGGCAGACCACTTGTGATCACATCATTGAAAACCAGTGGAAACAGGGCCTTAGTAACATGCTAACATCACCGAAATCAACTGCGGGTCATGTCTGCCATGGTCTTTATATGAGGAGAGCGATTTTTATATGTGAAGCCAATGTAGATCTTTCCAAATGCAATCATGTATGAGGTTCGGAGTGACCTTTTTCACTTTCCCAGGCTGTTTTTCAATCATTTGTTTCTAACGATGGGATTCTCCTGAAGGATGTGCAGATGGTACTTACAGACAGGGACAGCATAAGGTTTGACAGACTTTACTCTTGTTATTTGTTCTAGCATTTGGGAATAACAGTATCTAACCTACTTTCCTTACCAAATGTCCACACCAAACAGTCAATACAAACAGGCCTAGACTTTGTAAATGTTGGCGGATCATACATTTCCCCCAACTTCCTGACTTTAGAAATCGATTTTTTTCCAGTTTCATTAAATGCTCTTAGTTGAGGAAGTTTTAATTTCTAACAGTTACCATATGTCTTCATACTACAATCACACTTTTTATAACACCATTTAAAAATTCAGAACCTTTCAAAATATAAATGCGCTGCTTTTAGTATACTTTATTTTTGTACTCTTTACCATCAACATGTACCAATCACACATATATGTGGCAATGGCATGGTTTCCAGGACAGCGATTCGCTCTACTCCTACACGAACTAGTGCTCATGATGCTCGCAGTCTGTTCCCAGAGCACCCTTAACACTTTCAGTCTGACGGTTTTG